>NC_073387.1:22934802-23022302 GCF_028641065.1 Leucoraja erinaceus
CCCACCCCCCCCTTGCCCCAACATCCACAGCACCCCCCCACCCACCCCCCCCAACACACACACACACACACACACCTCACCCCACCCACCCCCCCAGCCCTGACCTCCACTGCGCCCCCCCCCGCACACCCCCAGCACACTCCATCCATACACCCCCACCCCCCACAGCGCCCCCCCCACCCACACCCTCAGCAACACATCCACATACACCTCCCCCCCACCCATCCCTGACCTCCACAGCGACCCCCACACACACCCCCACCCCCACACCCTCCCACACCCACACCCACACACACACCCCCACCCCCAGCAACACCCCCCACGCATACCCCCCCACCCCCCACCCCACCTCCACAGCGCCCACACCCACACCCTAAGGCCACACTGGGAGGGGAGAGACCAGGGAGGGAAGAGGGGGGGCAAGCACTGAGGGAAGGGGGATGAGGGGGTGAAAGCTGGGGGAGATGGAGGGGGTGGAGGGGGGAAGAGGGTCTGGGGTGGCGAGGGGGGGAGGGGGGGTAAGGGAGGGCCAAGAGCTGATGGGGGAAAGGGCTAAGGGGAGGGGGCGAGAGGGAGGTGAGGTGGGGAGGGTGCTGTTTGGAGGAGAGTGGGGATGGGTGATCGATGGCCGCCAGGGACTTGATGGGCCGAAGGGCCTGTTCCTGAGCTGCGACTCTGAATGTGAGAGCAATCTGTGTGGTTCTGTGAATGATCTGAATTTATCTCTCCCCCCCCCCCCCCCCCTTTCTATCTTCCCTCCCTCCCCTCTCCCCCTTCCATTTCCCCATTACCCCTCTCTCTCCCTTCTATCCTCCCCCTCTCTCCCTTTCCCTCTCTCCACCTTTCCCCTCTCCCCTTTACCCCCTCTCTCCTCCTCCACTTTCCTCCCTCCCCCCTTCTCTTTCCCTCTCTCTCTCTCCCCTGCACTATTCTCTCTTCCTCCCCTATCTCCCCCTCCACATTCCCCTCTCTCCCCTTGCACCATTCTCTCTCTCTCCCTCTCCTTTCCCCTCTCTCTCCCCCTCCCCCAGCAGAGCTAGTGTGTCCGGCCCACCCCAAGGGGCAGCACTGAGGGATGATGCCTCACCAACCCACTCCCCTGTCGCCACCCCAACAGGGAGGGGTCCGTGATGGGCACAGGATAGACCATGGGGAAGATCCGTGCTGGACAGAGAAACACCCACCCACGCATGCCCAGGGTCAGGGGAGATGGGAGGGGGAAGGTTGTGAGGAGTGTGAGTGGGGAGAGCTGGATGAGCAGAGGCGTGGAGGGAGAGGAGGGGAGCATGGAGGAAGGAGGGATGGTGGAGGGAGGAGAGAGAGAGCTGGCTAGGTAGTGGCAGGAGGGTTGAGTGGAGAGGGGGGGTGGGAGGAGGTGGAGGGGCAGAGAGTTGGAGGAAAGGTAGGAGATTGGGGAGAGATGGACGGGGAGAGATGGTGTAGTGGAGAGGAGGAGGAGGAGGAGAGGGGAGGAGCGTGGAAGGAGAGGGGATGGTGGAGAGAGGTGAGAGAGCTGGAGAGGGGGTGGGAGGTGGAGGGGAGGGGAGATGAGCCCTACCAGGATGGGGGGGTTTAACGTACCTTGTTTGCTTGTTGGCAGGTTTGAGTTATTGACTAAAACTGCAGGAAGATTTGAGACTCGCTCTTAACGTTCAATAATAAAATAATCTACTGTGCGAATCTGGTTTGTGTGCTTTCTGATCTTCAAACCTCGCGTGCAGCCGGGCCTGACCTCCAATTATAGTTTTTAGTTTAGTGATGGAACATGCAGCACGGATACAGGCCCTTCGGCCCACCGTGTCCACGCCGACCTTCGAACACCCGTTCACACCAGTTCTATGTTATTCCACTTTCTCATCCACTCCCTACACACTGGGGATCCCACACCACCATCTCCCACACTGTCTCCCATCTCATCATCTCTGGCCAATTCATCAGTACATAAATCCAGATTATCACACAAACCAACCTCCCTTCCATCGACTCTTCAGGTGGCTTGGCTTCAGATATCTGGGGCTGGGCTGGGGTGCGTTTGACATGTTTGGGTTGGGGAGAAGGTTGTATTGTCCGTGCTGGCGTGAGGTTGGGGTTCAGAGTTCCTGCTCTGGGTTCCAGTCGGCACAGGTTACCATGGTCCGGGCTAGCTGGTTGGGGGGTTTGGTTTCAAGTTGGCCGTTATCGGCTTGGGTTTGGGCATGCTGAGGATTGGGTTCTGATTGGCTGTGATGGTCATGTACAAAGTGCCCAGGATTAGGATTGGTTACGCGTCGCAGGTCAGGGTTCGGATTGGTTGTTACACAAAAAAGCTGGAGAAACTCAGCGGGTGCAGCAGCATCTATGGAGCGAAGGAAATAGGCAACGTTTCGGGCCGAAACCCTTCTTCAGACTGATCGGGGGCGGGAGTGGGTGGGGCCAAGAAAGGGAAAAGGAGGAGTAGCCCGAAGGCTGGGGGATGGGAGGAGACAGCAGGGGGGCTGAGGGAGGGTAGGAGACAGCAAGGACTAACAAAATTGGGAGAATTCGATGTTCAGGCCCCCGGGGTGCAGACTCCCCAAACGGAATATGAGGTGCTGTTCCTCCAATTTCCGGTGCTGCTCGCTGTGGCCATGGAGGAGACCCAGGACAGAGAGGTCGGAGACGGAGTGGGAGGGGGGGTTGAAGTGCTGAGCCACTTGGTTATTGCGGACCGAGCGGAGGTGTTCGGCGAAACGATCGCCCAACCTCCGCTTGGTCTCACCGATATAGATCTGCTGACATCTAGAGCAGCGGACGCAATAGATGAGGTTGGATGAGATGCAGGTAAACCTCTGTTGCTCCTGGAACGAGTGCTTGGGTCCTTGAACGGGGTCGAGGGGGGAGGTAAAGGGACAAGTGTTGCATCTCTTGCGGTTGCAAGGGAAAGTGCCCGGGGAGGGGTGGACCGAGAGGGAAGGGAGAATTGACAAGGGAGTTATGGAGGGAGCGGTCTTTGCGGAAGGCAGATATGGGGGGAGATGGGAAGATGTGGCGAGTGGTGGGGTCACGTTGGAGGTGGCGAAACTGACGGAGGATTACTTTTTGTATGTGACGGCTGGTGGGGTGAAAGGTGAGGACTAGGGGGACTCGGCCCTTGTTGCGAGTGCGGGGATGGGGAGAGAGAGCAGTGTTGCGGGGTATGGAAGAGACCCTGGTGCGAGCCTCATTTATGGTGGAGGAGGGGAACCCCCGTTCCCTGAATAGTGAGGACATTTCAGATGTCCTGGTGTGGAACGCCTCATCCGTGGAGCAGATGCGGCGTAGACGGAGGAATTGGGAGTAGGGGATGGAGTCCTTACAGGAAGCAGGGTGGGAAGAAGTGTAGTCCAGATAGCCATGGGAGTCAGTGGGTTTATAGTGTATGTCGGTCAGAAGTCTATCACCTGCAATTGAGATAGTGAGGTCAAGGAATGGTAGGGAAGTGTCGGAAATGGTCCAGGTGTATTTGAGTGCCGGATGGAAGTTAGTGGTGAAGTGGATGAAGTCAGTCAGTTGTGTGCGGGTGCAGGAGGTGGCACCAAAGCAGTCGTCGATGTAGAGGAGGTAGAGGTCGGGGATGGGGCCCTGGTATGTATTGAACAAGGATTGCTCGACGTAACCTACAAATAGGCAGGCATAGCTGGGGCCCATGCGTGTGCCCATAGCTACGCCTTGTATTTGGAGGAAATGGGAGGAGTCGAACGTGAAGTTATTGAGGGTAAGGACCAGCTCCGCTGGGCGGAGGAGAGTGTCAGTGGCTGGGTATAGGTTGCTTCTCTGGTCGAGGAAGAACCGGAGGGCTATGAGACCATCGTGGTGGGGGATGGAGGTGTAGAGTGATTGGATGTCCATGGTGAAGATGAGGGGGTGAGGGCCTAGAGAATTGAATGCGCGGAGACGACGGAGAGTGTCTGAGGTGTCTTGAACATAGGTAGGGAGGGATTTAACCAAGGGTGATAGGATGGAGTCAAGGTATTTGGAAATGAGTTCGGTGGGGCACGAACAGGCGGAGACAATGGGTCTTCCGGGACAGTCAGGTTTGTGGATTTTAGGGAGAAGGTAAAATCGGGCTGTGCGGGGCTGGGGAACGATGAGGTTGGAGGCTCGGTCGGGTAGGGCATTGGAGTGGATGAAGTTGGTGATGGTGCTGGAGATGGTGGCCTGGTGCTCGTCAGTGGGGTCATGGTCCAGGGGTAAGTAGGAGGAGGTGTCCGATAGTTAGCGCGTCGCCTCAGCCTTGTAGAGATCGGCGCGCCAGACTACCTCGGCACCTCCCTTGTCAGCCGGTGTGATCACCAAAACTGGGTTGTTGCGGAGTGAGTCGATGGCAGAACGTTCACGTGTGTGGTGAGAGATTGGAGTGAGACAGGGGAGTGGAGAAGTTGAGGCGGTTGATGTCGCGACGGCAGTTATTGATAAAAAGTTCTAAAGCCGGAAATTGGCCACGAGGGGGGTTCCACGAGGAGGGGTGCGTTGGAGACAGGAAAAGGGGTCATCAGTGATGGGCGAGGACTCCTTCCCATGGAAGTACGCTGTGAGGCGGAGGCGACGGTAGAAGCGCTCCAAGTCGTGGTGGCGAGGAATTCATTGAGGTGGGGACGGAGGGGGACAAAGGTAAGACCTCTGTTGAGGACGGACCGTTCGGTGTTGGAGAGGGGGAGGTCGGGGGGGATGGTGAACACCCGACAGGGATGGGGGGTTGGGTCCGGAGGAAGGCAGGTGGGGACGAGGCGATGTGTGGTGGGGGGGGTGGTGGGTGGTCAGGGGGTGGGGGGGTGAGAGGGCTGTGGTGTGGGGTGGGAAGAGCAGGGGCCACACAGTTAGAGGGGGTGGGGGGAGGAGACTTACAGTTAGAGGGGTGGGGGGAGGAGACTCAGTCGAACTGCCACTGAGGTAGACCAGGCTGGGTCGACTGGCACTAGGACCCAGTGGAGTCAAACCCAGGAGAGTGGGAGTTAGCAGCGTGAGGGCTTCAGGCCCAGTGGAGAGTCCAGGCTCCAAAGGCTTCGGATTGGTTGTGTTCTAGTTGAACCGTTGGCTTTGGATTGGCCGAGGTTGTGTCGGATTGTGGACCAATCCCAGGGGTTGTGGGAAGCAGCTGATTCTCCCCCGTTGAAGCTGGTTGGACGAGGCTGGAGCAAGGCAAGGCTGACCTCTGATTGGCTGCAGCAAGGCTGACCTCTGATTGGCTGCAGCAAGGCTGGACTCTGATTGGCTGCAGCAAGGCTGGGCTCTGATAGGCCAAGTAGGGAACCAAGGAGACCTCTGCTTTTTTAATGTTGTTAAAACTTTGAGATCTGGATCCAGTACAGGATCAGTTTAACTTGGCATAGAGTTCAGCATGGTCATTGTGGGCCGAAGGGCCCGTTTCTGTGCTGTACAGTTCTATGTTTTATGTAGATATTGGAACCCCTTCCTCCCACCCCCAGAACCGCACCGTTCAGGAAATAATTCTCTGTTTGCATTGTAAGAAATGTTTTATTGTCTTATGGAGGTCGGGGAGGAAATGGGGGGGGGGAGGAGGGACAGAGCGAGGGGGAGAGGGAGGGGAGACGGGCAGCTGGCAGCCCATCCTCGGCCCGAATGCACGAAGGGTCGAGGTGAGGCTGCCGTCTCGGTCCAGATCCGTCGCCGTGGCCGCTTTTAGACCTGGACGTCACGTAGCTGCTCTCTTCCCCCCCCTGCTCCCTCACCCTCCCTATAGACAGAGAGGGGGGTGAGGTATGTCCCAGTCAATCTGTTCCTCATCAGCCCCGCTGTGTGTAGAGGGGAGGGAGGAAAGGGTGGAGGGAGGGGTTCGTGTGGTTGAGTGGGCTGGGGGGGGGGGGGGGGTGTAAAGAGAGAGGGTAGGGGAGGGAGGGCTGGGGTCTTAAGGGGGAGGTGGGAAGGGAGAGGGGGAGGGGTTCAATGAGGTGGAGTGGGCTGGAAGGGGTGGGGAGAGCGGGGTTTGACGGCAGAGCAGGCTGGAAAGGGAGGGGTGGGAGGAGGAAGTGGATTTAAACAGACCAGGAGGGAGAGGTGGAGGACAGGAGAGATGGGTGGGGGAAATGGAGGGGGGAGGGGATGGAGAAGAGGGGCCAGGATGAAGGGGATAGGAGATTGGGGTGAAGGGAGGGGGACAGGAAATAAGGGGGGGGGGAGGAGGAGAAGTGGGGAGGGATGGGGTGTCAGGGAGAGGGGAGGAGGTGAGTGGAGAGAGAAGGCAGTGAGATGAGGGGGAGGAGAGGAAAGAATGGAGGCAGTGAGACGGGTGAAGGGGAAGGATGGAGAGGGAGGGGATGGAGAGGGGTGGGTGGGTTGTGGAGATGGATGGATGGAGAGAGGGGTGGATGGGGGGGGAGGGGAGGCATGGGCGAAAGCGAGCGGTGATGATGGTCACAGACTGGGGGATGGGGGACATGATTAGCCAATGGTCTGTTGCCTGTGCAGCGACCGGATGTAACGTGTGACGTCCTCCCGCACTGAGGGCACGGGCATCAGCGGGTGCCAGCGCTGCACGGGGCGCCCATCAGGACCCACCAGGAACTTCTCAAAGTTCCACTTGATGTCGGAGATTTTCAGGGTCTGCCAGAAAAGTCGGTCCATGTTCCCAAAGTTATCCCCCACTGGCGGGCAGGATCCCTGTGTGTAGATAGAGTGAGAGAGAGAGAGAGAATTAGAGGGCGCAGCAACTCAACGGGATGACCAACATAACTGCATAGATCATAGGAGCAGAATTTGGCCATTCGGCCCATCGAGTGTACTCCACAATTCAGTCACGGCTGATCTATCATTCCCTCTCAACCTCATTCTCTTGCCTGCTCCCCATAAGCCCTGACACCCAAACTAATCAAGAACCTGTCAAACTCCGCCCCAAAAAGACCTCATTGACTTGACCTCCGCTGCCATCTGTGGCAATGAATTCCACAGATTCACCACCCTCTAGCTGAATTCGCCCTCATCTATTTCCTAAAGGTACCCACTTTTATTCTGAGGCTGTGCCCTCTGGTCCTAGACTCTCCCACTAGTGGAAATGGGAGAGAAAGCTCGAAGAGGCAGGACAAAGTATGGCGGGTTATACAGGCGGGGAGGGGGGGTTTGATAGGCATATGGTTGGAACAAAGGTGAGAAGGTTAAGAGCACGACGTGTGAGACAGGTGGATTACTGTGATGCGACGTTACCACATTACAGAGCTTCCTCATTACATAGAAACATAGAAAATAGGTGCAGGAGGAGGCCATCCAGCCCTTCGAGCCAGCACCGCCATTCATTGTGATCATGGCTGATCGTTCCCCCATCAATAACCCGTGTCTGCCTTCTCCCCATATCCCTTGACTCCACTAGCCCCTAGAGCTCTATCTAACTCTTAAATCCCTCCAGTGATTTGGCCTCCACTGTGGCATGGAATTCCAGAAAATCTACAACTCTCTGGGTGGAAAAGTTTTTTCTCACCTCAGTCTTAAATGTCCCCTTTATTCTAAGACTGTGGCCCCTGGCTCTGGACTTGCACAATATTGGGAACATTTTTCCTGCATCTAGCTTGTCCAGTCCTTTTATAATTTTATATGTTTCTCTAAGATGCCCTCTCATCCTTCTAAACTCCAGTGAATACAAGCCTAGTCTTTTCAATCTTTCCTCATATGACAGTCCCGCCATCCCAGGGATCAATCTCGTGAACCTACGCTGCACTGCCTATCACAAGGATGTCCTTCCTCAATTTAGGAGACCAAAACTGTGCACAATACTCCAGATGTGGTCTCACCAGAGCCCTATACAACTGCAGAAGAACCTTTTTACTCCTACACTGAAATCCTGTTGTTATGAAGGCCAACTTTCTTCACTGCCTGCTGTACCTGTAAGCCAACTTTCTGTGACTGGTGTACAAGGACACCCAGGTCTCGCTGCACCTCCCCCTTACCTAACCCCATTGAAATAATAATCTGCTCCCTTGTTTTTGCCGCCAAAGTGGATAACCTCACATTTATCTATATTATACTGCATCTGCCACGCATCTGCCCACTCACTCAACCTGTCCAGGTCACCCTGCAACCTCCCAACATCCTCTTCACAGTTCACACTGCCACCCAGCTTTGTGTCATCCGCAAACCTGCTAGTGTTGCTCCTAATTCCCTCTTCCAAATCATTAATATATATGGTAAACAGTTGCGGCCCCAACACCGAGCCTTGCGGCACTCCACTCGCCACTGCCTGCCATTCTGAAAAGGACCCGTTCACTCCTACACTTTGCTTCCGATCTGCCAACCAATTTTCTATCCACGTCAACACCCTACCCCCAATACCATGTGCTCTAATTTTAGTCACCAGTCTCCCATGCGGGAACTTATCAAAGGCTTTCTGAAAGTCTAGATACACTACATCCACTGGCACCCCTTCATCCATTTTACTTGTCACATCCTCAAAAAATGCCAGAAGATTAGTAAAGCATGATTTCCCTCTCATAAATCCATGTTGACTTGGACTAATCCTTTTACTGCTATCCAAATGCCCCATTATTACCTCTTTCATAATTGACTCCAGCATCTTTCTGCAGTGTGGACCTTCCCTTCCCTTCTCCAGCCTTCTGCTCCAGCCCAAACATCACCTATTCCTTTTCTTCTGAGATGCTGTCTGACCCACTGAGTTACTCCAGCATTTTGTGTCTACCTTCCCCTCCTCTTGCCTTCCCCCCGCGGTGTGGCACCCCCTGGTGACGGCAACTCCCGCGGCGTTCCCTCAGCAGGCGCCCCCGCCCACAGCATGGAGCCGTTCCCCGCCCGCCTGGCCCCGGGGTCCCACTCACCTTCAGGTACGTGAACAGCCCCTGCTCCTTCTCTCCGTTCACGTCCCCCTTCTGGAACAGCTGGAAGTTCGGAACGTAGCCCTTCCCCGGACGCACGTATCTACGGGCAAGGAACGGGGACCAGCTCAAAACAAACGCAACGGCGCAGCGCCTCGCCACTCACCCCCGCCTCCCGCAGCAGGTAAAGCCGCTGCCTCACAGCGCCGGGTTCAATCCTGACTACGGGTGCTGTATGTCTGGAGTTTGCACGTTCTCCCTGTGACCGCGTGGGTTTTCTCAGGGTGCACCGGTTCCCTCCCACACGCCAAAGACGTGCGGGCTTGCAGGTCAATTGGTAAATTGTCCCTAGTGTGTGGGACGGAACTTGGTTTGTAGGTTGATAAGACACGGAGTGCTGGAGTGACTCAGCGGGTCAGGCAGCATCTCTGCAGAACATGGATGGGTGACTCGTATTTTCAGTCCAAAGAAGGTTATTGTATTTTCAGTCCCGCCCCGAAGGTCACCCATCCTTTTTTCTCCAGAGATGCTGCCTAAACAAGCATCTGCAGTTCTTTATTTCTGCAGGTTTGTAGGTTAATTGGCCCTCTGTAAATTGCCGCTCGTGTGTGGGGAGTTTATGACAATGTGGGATAACATAGAACTAGTGTGAAGATAGACACAAAATGCTGGGGTAACTCAGCGGGGCAGGCAACATCTCTGGATTAAAAGGAATGGGTGACATTTCGGGTCGAGACCCTTCTTCGGACTGAGTGAGGGGTCTCGACCCGAAACGTCACCCATGCCTTCTATTCAGAGATGCCGCCTGACCCGCTGAGTTACTCCAGAATTTTGTGTCCATCTTCGGTTTAAACCAACATCTGCAGTTCCTACCTACACATTGAACTGTGGGGGTGGGGGGGTGGGGAGAGTCAGTGATGGGCGAGAGTGGGAGAGAATTAAATAGATGCCTTGGGTTGTCTTGGGTGTGAAGTGCAGAGTGTAGCATCTCCCCAGTGTTGGATGTTGGTTCAGAGTTTAGATTGCGTTTTATTTTAGCTTTGCTTTAGATTTAATTTTAGTTTATTGTCACGTGTACGCGGAAAGACCCTTCATGATTACAATCGAGCCGCCCACAGTGTTTAGATATCGGATAAAGGAATAACGTTTAGTGCTTGAAGATAGATAGCCCAAGGTTCTCCAATGAGGTAGACGGGAGGTCAGGACCGCTCTGTAGTTGGTGGGAGGACCATCTGCCCCCCTCTCTGCCAGTGTTCGCTGGGGTTGCCCACCCCCGCCCCCTCTGTGCCAGTTCCTCCGTGGGTTGGGGCTGAGGTCCTCACTCACTTTAACAAGGGTAAGATTTCCTGGTTGGTGCCCGGCTCCTGTTTCCCGAACTGGTTACAGGGGAAAGCGAGAATTGTGAAGCCATGAGATTTGAGGTCGGTGTGCAGTGCATTCAATTCTGTGGAGAGAACAGACACGTTGATCGTGAGAACGGAGCACAGAAGGAGACTTGCGTAGAACATGGAACAGTACAGTACAGCACAGGAACAGGCCCTTCGGCCCACAATGTCCGTGCCGAACATGACGCCAAGTTAAACTAATCTCCTCCGCCTGCACATGACCCGTATCCCTCCCTTCCCTGCAGATCCATGTGCCCAACGAAAAGCCTCTTGAACAGAGGGTGGTGAATCTGCGGAGCTCAATTGCCACAGACGGCTGTGGAGGCCAAGTCATTGGGTATTGTTATGGTAGAGATTGACAGAGTCTTGATTAGTGAGGGCGTTAAAGGTCATGGAAAGAAATGAAATGGAAATGAAATGCCTTTATTTGTCTTTGTAAGCACTGCATACAACAAAATTGTTGCTGCCACTCCATTGGTGCATAATATACAAACATAAAAACACAGGCCACAATTAAAACCAATGTTAAAAACTAGGTGTTAAAATAAGTAATCAGTACTGTACATGGTGATAGTAAAGTACAAGGTGGGTACCAGCATTGGAGAGTGCAGCATGAATAATACTCAGTGTGTTTCCTATTGAGTGTGAAGATTGCTTCGGGGAAGAAACTGTCTCTGAGTCTGGAGGTGCGTGTTTTGGCTGACCTGTAACGCCTGCCAGAGGGCAACAGTTCAAAAAGGTGGTAACCGGGGTGTGTGGGGTCTTTGATGATTTTAGTGGCTCTGCTGAGGTAGAGCGAGGTGGCAACATCCTCCAGAGAGGGCAGTGGGCAGCCGGTGATTTCTCTCTGCCGTTTTCATGGTCGTCCGAAGGGGGGGTGCGTTGGGTGCGACTGCACCCCCCTTTTTTTCCCCATAAGAAAAAAGTCACCAAAAAAAAAAAAGAATTTGGAAAAAAACCTTTGGAAACGGCCAGTTCTCTGTTCTCCCGTCCCTGGCACCCTCGCTGACCCCCGCTGGGCCCACGACACCCCCGCTGACCCTCCCTGGGCCCACGCCACCCCCGCTGACCCTCCCTGGGCCCACGCCACCCCCGCTGCGCCCACGCCACCCCTGCTGGGCCCACACCACCCCCGCTGACACCCGCTGGGCCCACACCACCCCCACTGGGCCCATGCCACCTTCATCCCCCCCGCCCGCTGTGCCCGCGCCACCTTCATCTTCGCCCCCCCCCCGCAAGAAGGAGGGGGGGATGAGAGAGGGGGATTATTTTGAGTGAGATTGCAAAATTAAGGTAGGCCGCATTCAGAGTATTGTGTTTAGTTCTGGGCACCATGTTATAGGAAATATGTCATCAAACTGGAAAGGGTACAGTGAAGATTTACGAGGATGTTGCCAGGACTAGAGGGCCAGAGCTATATGGAGAGGTTGAGTAGGCTGGGACTCTATTTCATGGAGCACAGGAGGATGAGGGATGATCTAATAGAGGTGTGTAAAATCATTATTTGAATAGATATGGTCGAGTCTTTTGCCCAGAGTAAGTGAATCGCGGAGCAGAGGACATAAGTTTAAGGTGAAGTGCAAAAGATTTAATAGGAATCTGTGGGGTATGTCTTTCACACAAAGGGTGGTAGGTGTATGGAACAAGCTGCCAGAGGAGATAGTTGAGGCAGGGACTATCGCACCATTTAAGAAACAGTTAGACAGGTACATGGATAGGACAGGTTCGGAGGGATATAGATCAAACGTGGGCAGGTGGGACTAGTGCAGATGGGACATGCTGGGCCGAAGGGCCTGTTTCCACACTGTATTGCTCTATGACTCTATCTTTCCCTCTCAAACCCATTCTCCTGCCTTCTCCCCATTACCTCTGACACACGTATCAATCAAGAATCTATCAATCTCCTCCTGAAAAATGTCCATTGACTTGACCTCCACAGCTGTCTGGGGCAATGAATTCCACAGTTCACCACCCTCTGACTGAAAAAAATCCTGCTCATCTCCTTCCTAAAGGAATGTCTTTTAATTCTGAGGCTGTGGCCACTGGTCCTTGACTCTCCCACTAGTGGAAACATCCTCTCCAAATCCACTCCATCCAGGTTTCTACCAGGCTGGGACAGACGGCAACAGCTTCCCACTGTGTCCCAAAGCTTGTGTCCTGTCCTGCATCACCCAAGGCAGCAGAGATGTTATAGGAGAGGGCAAGCACCGTAACAAAGTAGCTCACGATGGTTTGGGTAACATTCAGGAATGTCTATGCATGTCACATCATGAATATTACTGAAGAACGGTCTTGACCCGAACTATAATCTATACCATTTCTCCACAGATGCTGCCTGACCCACTGAGTTACTCCAGCACTCTGTGACATGTCACCTATCCATGTTCTCCACAGATGCTGCCTGACCCACTGAGTTACTCCAGCACTTTATGACTATTTTCCCTTCACCCATCTGCCCAAGCCCACTCTCCCCCCTCCTTTCCTATGTTCCTTTCCACCCATAAACCTCTCTCTGCCTTTACATTTCACTCCTCTTTCAAATCTACTCTACTTATCTACATGCATTTTTCTTCTTCACTTTTTAGTCATAGAATGGTGCAGTGTGGAAACAGGCCCTTCAGCCCAACTTGCCCACACCGACCAACATGTCCCATCTAAACTAGTCCCACTCACACGCGTTTGGCCCATATCCATCTAAATCTGTCCTATCCATGTACGTGTCCAAATGTATCTTAAACATTAGGATAGAGTGATTCAGTTGCCTGATAACAGCTGGGAAGAAACTGTCCCTGAATCTGGAGGTGTGCGTTTTCAGACTTCTGTACCTCTTGCCTGATGGGAGAGGGGAGAAGAGGGAGTGACCGGGGTGAGACTGGTCCTTGAGTATGCTGGTGGCCTTGCCGAGGCAGCGTGGAGAGTAGATGGAGTCAATGGAAGGGAGGTTGGTTTGTGTGATGGTCTGGGCTGCGTCCACAACTCTGCAGTTTGTTGTGGCCTTGGATGGAGCTGTTCCCAAACCATGCTGTTGTGATACATCCTGATTGAAATGCTTTCTACGGAGCATCTGTCGAAGTTGGTGAGGGTTGTTGGGGATACACAAAAAAGCTGGAGAAACTCAGCGGGTGCAGCAGCATCTATGGAGCGAAGGAAATAGGCAACGTTTCGGGCCGAAACCCTTCTTCAGGGTTGTTGGGGACTTCTGTTCACTGTTCCTAACGAATGATCATCTGTGAAGATTGCTGTGCTCACTAAACGTATTGGCAGTGGGCAAGTCTAAAGCCTGAAAGTGCAGTTGGTTGCTCCTTACCGACGTATTGGCTGGTGAGTCCTCAGAAGGAAGCCACGTTGAGGATCAGCACGGTCTTGCCCATGTACTCGCGCAATGGGATGTATCTGCTCCCGTCTATGGCCATTGCCCCGTAGTCATAGATGGAGCCCGAGGCTGATGAGTTACAGTAAGCCGTCTGCAGGAAGACAAAAACGAGGATGGTTGTTAGCACCACGCCCGTGCTTGCCCTCTCCACACTGCCCGTCAATGGTAGAGTCAATACAGCACAGAAACAGGCCCTTCGTCCCAACTTGCCCATGCCGAGCAACTTGCCCCATCTACACTAGTCCCACCTGACTGCGTTTGGCCCATATATCCCTCTAAACATGTCCCATCCATGTTCCTGTTCACATGTTTCCTAAACACTGCAATAGTACCTGCCTCAACTATCGCTCCAGCCACTTGTCCCATACATCACCCACTAGTTATGTACAAGTTACCCCCCAGATTCCTAGTAAATCTTCCCCCCCCCCCCCCCCTCACCCTAAACCTATGTCCTCTGGTTGTCAATTTCCCCTACTCTGGGCAAGACTGCATTCACCCTATCTATTCCTCTCATGATTTTGTACACCTCTAATAAGATCATCCTCCTGCGCTCCAAGGAATAGTCCTCGCCTGCCCAACCTCTCCCTGTAGCTCAGACCCTCGATTCCTGGCATCATCCTCGTAAATCTGCTCTCTTCTTTCCCATCTTTCAGCATCTTTGTTGAAAGTGAGTGAGGGAGAGGGAACGAGCTTTGCTCGGCAGTTGACATGCGGAGAGTGTTTGCTTTGCTGAGAAAGCTGAATTGATCATTAAACCATTAGCAGAGGCTGGAACCAGAAGGTCCCCTGTGCAGCAGTTACTGATCGTGGGTCAGATAGTTTCAACACTACTTCCTTCCCGCCACCGTGTTTGACGTGGGACGAAGCCAGAGCTGAGCTGGTCAACGTGGCAGCGTGTAATTCAGCAAACTCCATGGCGCGGTGGCACAGCAGGTAAAGCCACTGTTCCATCCTGACCTTGGCGGGTGGGGGTTTGTGTCCGTGTGGGTGGGTGTGGAGATTGTACATTCTCCCAATGATTGCGTGGATTTCCTCTGAGTGTTCTGTTTTTTTCCCTTCACCTTAAAGCTACGTCCTCTGGTCCTCGATTCACCTACTCTGGGCAAGAGACTGTGCCCGATCTATTCCTCTCATGATTTCATATACCTCCATAAGATTACCTATCATCCTCTTGTGCTCCATGGAATAGAGACCCAGCCTACTCAACCTCTCCCTGTAGCTCACACCCTCTAGTCCTGGCAACATCCTCATAAATCTTTTCTGTACCCTTTCCAGCTTGACAACATTTTTCCTGTATGATGGTGCCCAGAACTGAACACAATACTCTGAGTGCGGTCTCACCAACGTCCTATACAACTGCAATATAACCTCCCAACGTCTATACTCAATACCCTGACAGATGAAGGCCAATATGCCAAAAGCCTTTTTGACCACCTTATCTACCTGCGACTCCACCTTCAATGAACCAAGCACCTGTGCTCCTCGATCCTTCTGCTCTACAACACTACCCAGAGGCCAACCATTCACCGTGTAGGTTCTGCCCTTGTTAAACTTCCCAAAATACAAGGCCTTACATTTTCCTGCAATAAATTCCATCAACTATTCCTCAGCCCACCTGGCCAATTGATCCAGATCCTGCTGCAATCTTTCACAACCATCTTCACTATCTGCAAAACCACCCGTTGTATCATCCGCAAACATAATCTTGCCTGTACGTTCTCATCCAAATCATAGTCATATAAAAGTAATAAAGTAACGTTCCAGTAGTGTAAAGTAGTGAGTGGTAAAGTACTGAGAGTGAAAGTGAGTGAGGGAGAGGGAACAGCTCGGCAGTTGACATGCAGAGAGTGTTTGCTTAGCTGATAAAGCTGAATTGATCATTAAACCATTAGCAGAGTCTGGGACCAGAAGGTCCCCTGTGCAGTTGTTACTCATCGTGGGTCAGATAGTTTCAACACTACTTCCTTCCCGCCACCGTGTTTGACGTGGGACAAAGCCAGAGCTGAGCTGGTCAACGTGGCAGCGTGTAATTCAGCAAACTCCATGGCGCGGTGGCACAGCGGGTAAAGCCACCGTGTTCCATCCTGACCTTGGCGGGTGGGGGTTCGTGTCCGTGTGGGTGGGTGTGGAGGTTGTACATTCTCCCAATGATTGCGTGGATTTCCTCTGGGTGTTCTGTTTTTTTCCTACATCCCAATGACGGAAGGGTTTGTAAATCGTTCCTAGCGTGTGGGATAGTGTTAGTGTACGGTGTAATCGCTGGTTGGTGCGGACTCTGGGCCAAAAAGGCCTGGTTCCATGCTGTATCTCTAAAGTGTTTTCTCTGGGTGCTCCACTATCCTCCCACGATGTTCCCCAGAGATGCTGCCTGACCCGCTGAGTTACTCCAACACTTTGTGCCATTTTCTTGTCAACCAGCATCTGCAGTTCCTTGTTTCTACTAACCTCAGTAATTATGATCTTGCGTGGAACGTTTTATTGATCTTGTACACCTCTATAAGATCACCCCTCACCCTTCTGTGCTCCAAGGAAAAAGTCCTAGCCTGCCCAAACTCTCCCTGTAGCCCAGACCCTCGAGTCACGGCAACATCCTCAAATCTTCTCTGAAATCTTTCCAGTTTAATGGTACCTCTCCTGGAGCAGGGTGATCAGAGCTGAACACCATATTCTAAATGTGGCCTCACCAACATCTAGCACAATTGTGACATAACATTCCAATTTCCATGCTCAATAGACACAAAATGCTGGAGTAACTCAGCAGGATAGGAAGCATCCCTGGAGAGAAGGAACGGGTAATGTTTTGGATCAACATCCTTCTTTGTCGAGGCATTGAATTCGAGGCATTCGTCTCTTTAATGACTTCCACTTTCCGAGCTCCCACGCCGTCATCTTATAAAACCAAAGCCTTCTATACACAGACAGACACAGACAGACAGACAGACAGACAGAGAAAAAAAATAAAAGCGAAAAAGAAAGAAGGAAAAAGGAAAGGAAGAAAATGAAGAAAAGAGAAACGAGAGACGTCTAAGAAACATTTGGACAGGTACATGGTTAGACAGGTTTAGAGGGATATGGGCCAACCACAAGCAGGATGGACTAGTGTAGCTGGGGCATGTTGGCCGGTGTGGGCAAGTTGGGCCAAAGGGCGTTTCCACACTGTATCACTCAATGACACGGGGGGGGGGGGGGGGGGGGGGGGGGGGCGCTGCAATGGTGGCAGCCCCGTCAGCAGCGCGTTAGTTTATTTTCAACTTTTTTTTTAGTATGTTTTAAAGTATGTTTTTAATTTTTCTTTGTGTGGGGGGGTGAAGGGGAAACCGTTTTGCTCGCCTCCTCCAAGGAGAGGCGACTTTTTCCAGGTCGCCTCCCCCATGGCCTAACAGCGAGGATCGGCGCGGCCTTTCCCGGAGACGCGCTCGGGACTCCGGCGGCGGGTGCAGCGTGGACTGTCAGTGCGCAGCGGGCGAGCCCTCGCTGGGACTCGCTGGAGGGGAGCGCTCCGTTTTGTTGGCCCGCAGCAGCCGGCAGCCTGAAGTCTGCACAGCTCCAGCTGGCGCGGCGTCTACAGCCCGGGATCCCTCGGGGGGGACCCGGGGTAAGAAGAAGCTTAGAATAGAATAGAATAGAATCTTTAATTGCCACGCAACCAGGGTTGGTGGTATGTGGCCGTCTTCTACCGCGGGCGCGGTATGGATTTAACATCGACCGCCGGCCCTGCGGTCTGCAGTGCTTCTGGCTGTGGCGTGGAGGGAACTTTAAATCTTCGGCCGCTGGCCTGCAGCCTACACCAACTTAAAACCACGGTCTCCGGTGGGGAAGAGCAGACTATGGACTTACCTGGACTCGTACCTTGTCCTTACCATCTGGACGCCCGCAGCGGCGGCTGCAGAGGGTTGAGGTCCCGACCACGGGGGAAAATGGAGGAGGACTGGACAAATTGTGTGCCTTTCACCACAGTGATGAATGCTGTGGTGGATATTTATGTTACATTATTATTGTGTTTTTGTTTGTGCTCTTTATCATTGTATCGCTGCTGACATATCCATTTCACTTGCACTTTTTGTGCAATGTGACAAATAAACCGTATTGTATAACTCTCTGACACTGGGAGACGGAGAATGAGAGAGAAGACAAAAGTGAGGGGAGGAAAAAAGTGAGAGAGAGAGCGAAGAGGCGCACACTGTACAGAATGCTCCTGCACATTCGGCACCTCCTTGCCTTCGTCTTCCGTCCGGACACACCTTGGCGGTCCGTGTTACCACCTGAAGGCGGGGGCAGTCCCCAGTGGAGGTCTCTCTACAAGGGGGTCTTCCCCCTTTTCATTGGGGACCTGGGGTGGAGAGTGTTGCACAGAGCGGTGGCGTGTAATAAACTTTTGAGTCGCCTGTACTTTCTGCGGTGAGGAAGAGACCGTGTTCCACGCGTATATGGAGTGTGTGAGGTTGCTGCTCCTGTACCAATATCTGAAGGGGCTGATCCTCAGGTTCTGGTTGCATTTTAGTCCCACGATCCTGGTGTTTGGACACAAGGCAGGGAGTGGGGAGAGTCGATCGATCGAGGGGGGGTGGGACCTCCCTGTCGGTTTGTTCCTGGGCCTGGCCAAGATGGCTATTCGCGGGTCTAGGCAGCGGGCGGTCGATGGTCATGCCATAGTCGGCTACCTGCCCCTCTTCCGGGCCTACGTCCGTGATCGCGTGTCCCTGGAGAGGGAACACGCGGTGTCCACGGGGACACTGGAGGCCTTCCATGATGCGGCTAGTCGCCGCGTAGGATCGAGAGCATTGTAAATAATGACTGCATCATTGTAGTATAATGATTGCTTGATGTGCTGTATTATGCATTTTGCTGAATAAAGTCCTGGGGGGGGGGAAGTGAGGAGAAAGATTGAGAGAGAAGGTAAAACGAAAGGAAAAGAATAAAGAGACAATATGAAGGAAAGGGAAAGAAAGAAAAAAGGTAACGGACAGAGAATGAAACACAGAGAAGGTGAAAAGAAAAAGAGAGAATTGGGGTGGGAGAGAATGTGTGTACGGACTGTGTGTAGATTTACGATGACGGACAGGATCACAGGGTCATGATTAGAGGTGAGCCAGGGGGAGTTAATGATTGAAGCAGCTTTTAACGGTGCCAGCTGTTTTTGTGTACGGGACGCTGGCTTGTTATATCGTGGTGGAGTTGCCAGTGTCTTGCAAGCCCGTTTCCCACTCCCTGGTACGTCGCCCTGAAACACAGACTGGGACAAGGTCTGTGTTGATAAATTGGGCAAATCACATAGATCTGGTGCAGGCGATACAAATAGCAACATGTTGGGGGGCACCTGATCTACTTGCCTTCGAAGACAAGACACAAAGCGGGTCAGGCAGCATCTCGAAAACATGGATAGGTGCCGTTACGAGTCAAAACCCTTCTTTGTCGAGGCATTGGGTATAAGAGTCAGGAGATCATATTGCAGCCTGCATAGGACTCTGTAAACACTGACACACTCCCTGGGACCCTCCCCCCCTCACCTGTATCCACCGATTACCTGCCCCATCTGCAATCAGTCTGAAGAAGTTTCCTGACCTGAAACGTCACCTACCCATGTTCCCCCAGAGATGCTGCCTGGCCCGCTGAGTTACTCCAGCACTTTGAGTCTTTTTTTTCTATTCTTCATTACTGATTATCCTGTCAGCTCTCAATCATTGCCACAGGAGTTGAACAATTCAATCGTGTCAAGCTTATCATTGACACCAATATCCTGGGCTAACTTGAAAAACGTTTAGCGATACAGCACGGAAGCAGGCCCTTCGGCCCGCCGAGTCCGCACTGACCAGCGACCCACCCACACCCCAGCACTATCCTACACACGAGGGACAATTTACAATTTTTATCAATGTTAATTAACCTACAAACCTGTACGTCTTTAGAGTGTGGGAGGAAACCGGAGCGCCCAGAGAAAAACCACACAGTCACAAGGGAAAACGTATAAACTCCATACAGACAGCACCCTGTCATAGTCAGGATTGAACCAAGGTCTCTGGTGCTGTGAGGCAGCAGCTCTACCACTGTGCCATGTTTCTTACCTGACTGGTTGCATTGTGAATCCAGGCCAGCAGCAACGATAACAGGACCCATTCCTTGCTTGTGTCCTTCATTGTGGCATCAGAGACACCATGCCACAGCCCAGTCGTGTCTGCTGTGAGGATTGAACAACCATCCTCCTGGATAAATAGAGACAGCGAGAAGGGGCAGGACTGCAGGCAGCCAATCAATTGCAGAAGAGTAGATATTAGCTCTGATTCAGCACAGCAGTGTAACCCTTTCAGTTCATCAAACAAGTGAAGGGAAATGCTGGAGTAACTCAGCGGGTCAGCCAGCAGCATCTGTGGAGAAAAGGAATCGTTTTTGGGTCAGGACCCTTCTTCAGACCGAGGGACAGGGGAGAGGGGAAACTAGAATGTATGAAAAGGTACAGATCAAATCGGAACCGGCAACGATGACCAAAGAGCCCACAATGGTCTACTGTTGGTTGTGGAAGAGGTGCTAACGAAGAGATACAAACAGTGAAACTAGCAGGATAGCTAGGGTGTGGGAGGGGCGGAGAGAGAGAGAGAGAGGGGGATGCAAGGATTACTTGAAATTAGCGAAAGCAATGTCCATACCGAAGATAGACACAAAAAGCTGGAGTAACTCAGCGGGACAGGGAGCATCGCTGGAGAAAAGGAATGGGTGACGTTTCGGGTCGAGACCTTCTTTGTCTATCTTCGATTTAATCCAGCATCGGCAGTTCCTGCTTACACACTTAATGTTCATACTGTTGGGTTGTACCTTAAAGATTGAATGATTCAATGCAACTTAATTGACATGTACTCAACATTTGCATACAGTTGCAAACCGAAACTGTACGTAAATGTTTCGGTTTGCATACAGATCATACAGCTGACATCACCTTGGCAGTACACAAGAGGTGCCACGCTTCTGGCGCTGATATAGGTGCATAAAGTTCATCAAACTGTTTTATCTTCTGCTTGCACCAGGCAGCAAGCGCCCCCCGCCAGGACCACCTTCGTTCACGGGGCGGACATACTCTCTGGGATCCCCTGTATACACACACACACACACACCCCGGGACCCCCTGTAAATACTGACACGCTCCCCACGACCCTCTGTAAACACTAACACACTCGCCTGGACTCCCTGTGATTACTGATATCTTGCCTCTGAAGCTAGCGGGTAGAGCTGCTGCCTCACAGCACCATAGACCAGGGTTAGATCCTGACCTGACCTGACCTGACCTGTGCTGCCTGTGTGTGTGGAGTTTGCACGTTCTCCCTGCGACCGTGTGGATTTCCTCCAGGTGCTCCGGTTTTCTCCCCCATTGTAAAGACGTGTAGGTTTATAGGTCAATTGGCCCTCTGTAACTTGCCCACAGTGTGCAGGAAGTGGGATAATATAGAACTAGTGTGAATGGGGTGATTGATGGTCGCCACGGCCTTGATGGGCCGAAGGGCCTGTTTCCCCGCTGCATCGCTAAACTAAAACTAAATACCAGGTTTCTCTGCTGCGGTTCCCCATCCCCCATGCTGTTCTATTTCCATCTGCCTTTCAATTTTCCCCTAGTCGCTCCCATTAACATCCTCCTTTGTCATCAGATTCCAGAACCTTCTGCCTTGATGTTCCTGCTTATTCAAAACACAAAGTGCTGAAGTAACTCAGCGGGTCAAGCGGCATCGTAGAGGAAATAGACAGATGACATTTCCTGAGACCAACTGTCCTAGGAGCAGAAATAGGCCATTCGGCCCATCAAGTCTACTCCGTCATTCAATCATGGCTGATCTATCTTTTTCACTCAACCCCATTCTCCTGCCTTCTCTCCGTAACCTTTGACACTCTTACTAATCAAGAACCTATCAATCTTTGCTTTAAAAATACCCAAAGACTTGGCCTCCACAGACATCTGTGGCTATGAATTCCACAGATTCACCACCCTCTGGCTAAAGAAATTCCTCCTCATCTCCTTTCTAAAGGTACGTCCTTGTATTATGAGGCTGTGCCACTCTCCCACTAGTGGAAATATCTAGTTCAGTATCCACTCGTTCCACACTATTGTATCACCAACCAGAGAGTGGTCCTGACCTCCCATCTACCTCAATGGAGACCCACAGACTATCTTTAATTGGACTTCCCTGGGCTTTATCTCACACTGTACGCAATTCCCTTTATCCTGTATCTGTACGCTGTGGACGGCTTGATTGTAATATCCGCTGACTGGATAGCACAGAAAAAATAGCTTTTCACTGCACCTCGGTACACGTGACAATAATAAACTAAACTGAACTAAACTAAACTGAAAAGCTTTTGTTTGTCTGCTATGCAGTCAAAGCAGACAATACATGATGGCAATCCAGCCGTCCACATTGTACAGATACAGGATAAAGGGAATAACATTTAGTGCAAGATAAAGTCAAATTAAAGATAGTCCGAGAGTCTACAATGAGGTAGATGGAAAATCAGGATCACTCTTCCAGTTGGTGATAGGATTGTTCCGTTGCCTGATAACAGCTGGGAAGAAACTGTCCCTGAATCTGGAGGTGTGCGTTTTCACACTTTTGTACCTCTTGCCTGGTGGGAGAGGGGAGAAGAGGGAGTGACCAGGGTGAGACTGGTCCTTGATTATGTTGGTGGCCTTGCAGAGGCAGTGTGAAGTGTATATGGAGTCAATGGAAGGGAGGTTGGTTTGTGTGATGGTCTGGGCTGCGTCGACAATTATCTGCATTTCCTTGGATGGAGCTGTTCCCGAACATAATGACTTGGGCAGCAAAGACCTGCACTCCAGAATGAGCTGTGCGCTGAGACAAGTGATCGCAGTGTGGTTGCTGATCTGGCCTTTAGCCCACTGACTGGAATATTGGCCAAGTACAGACTGTTCACAGATAGACAGATCCAATCCAGAATCAAATCCAGCCAGAAACGAATGTGTCGGATGGAATGTGGCCTCTCCAACGTCTTGTTGCGAGTATAGGAACCCCAATTCCTACACTCAATGGACACAAAATGGTGGAGTAGCTCAGCAGGACAGGCAGCATCTCTGGGTAGAAGGAATGGTGGTGCTTTGTCCTTCTATCCAGAGATGCTGCCTGTCCCGCTGAGCTAATCGAGCATTTTGTGTCTATCTCCAGCCAGAAACTAGACAGCCTCCTCTCTGGAGAATGGCAAGGGTGCAGAGAAGATTTACGAGGATGTTGCCATGACTCGAGGGCCTGAGCTACAGGGAGAGGTTGAACAGGCTGGGACTTTCTTCCTCAGAGTGCAGGAGGGGGTGGGGTGATATTATAGAGTTTAATTTAGTTTATTAGTATTGTCATGTAATATTGCCTGTGCCGAGGTATAGTGAAGAGCTTGGTTTATTGTGTGCTATCCAGTCAGTGGAAAGATTATACATGATTACAAACTATAGTCAGCCATTGGGTTGACTAGGACTTTATTCCTTGAAGCGCAGGAAGTTGAGGGGTGATCCTATTAAAAGTGTATAATATCATGGGGGAATAGATATGGTGCATGCACATAGTCTTTTATCTAGAGTAAGATCCAGAGGATGTAGGTTTAAGGTGAGGGGGGAAGAGATGGAGCAAATGTAAAGAGCCTTCTACCCGGGCAAATGAGACCCGCTTGGATGGGGCATCTTGGTCGGCATGGAAGAGTTGGGCCGAAGGGCCTTCTTCCGAGGTGTGTGACCAGAGGATGGTGAATCTGGGGAATTCATTGCCTCCGATGCCAAGTCTTTGGGTATTTCTAAAGCAGAGATTGATAGGTTCCTAATTAGTACGGGTGACATAGCTGACACTCAACAGGCCAGGCGGCATCTGTGAAGAGAGAAATAGTTAACGTTTGGAGACTCAAACGCTGAGAATTTAAAACATCGAGGTATTGTTGGACTGTGGGACAACGAGGTGTCAAGATGGAGGACAGAGATTGGTGTATACACTCACTATATACACTTTGTATACACTTTGAAGTGTATACAAAGAATATACACTTTGTGTCTCTGTAACTGATGCGCTACAATGCAGAGAACTATATTCTGCACTCTGTATATTCCCCTTTGCTCTACCTAATGTACTTGAGTTTGGCTCGATTGTATTTATGCATAGTGTTATCTGATCTGTTTGGATTGCAGGCAAAACTAAGCTTTTCACTGTAGGCACAAGGAAATGCTGGTTTACGAAAAAGACACAAAGTGCTGGAGTAATTCAGAGAGTCGGGCAGCATATCTGGAGAACATGGACAGGTGAGGTTTTGTGTCGGGACCCTGCACATTTTATGCCACTTCTATCCTAATTGCACACTTTTTCTTGATTAGTAATGCCCCTGTCCCACTTAGGAAACCTGAACGGAAACCTCTGGAAACTTTGCGCCCCACCCAAGGTTTCCGTGCAGTTCCCGGAGGTTGCTGGAGGTTGCAGGTAGTGGAAGCAGGTAGGGAGACTGACAATAACCTCCGGGAACCGCACGGAAACCTTGGGTGGGGCGCAACGTCTCCAGAGGTTTCCGTTCAGGTTTCCTAAGTGGGACAGGGGCATTAGGGTGTCAGACGTTTCGGGGAGAAGGCAGGAGAATGGAGTTGAGAGGGAAAGATAGACCAGCCATGGTTGAATGGGGGAGTAGACTTGATGGGCCGTATGGACCTAAACCTGCTCCTATGACTTATCAACTTTTTGTATTTTAATCCCTGGCCTTTGATCAACCCTTTCACCGTACCTTGGTGCACTGACAATAATAACCCAAAATTGAAACCTACAATGTAGACAATGGATGGATTGATTGTAATCATGTATACCTTTCTTTGACTGCTAGCATGCAAACAAAAGCTTTCCACTTGACAACATGGTACACATGAGAATAAACTAAACTAAAACGATACAATAAAACTTTATTCATCGCAGGAGGGAAATTGTTCTGCCGACAGTCACAACACACAAGGTACACAAAAACATGAAATTAAAAATGAAAACAAAAAGAAAAATGCAAGCGACTGCTGGCTGGCTGCCGTGTGCACAGCGCCTTCATCAGAACAAATGAACAAACAAACGCAGGCTTATCTCCTGGGCAGAGAATACTAAACTAGCGTGCACTAGAGCAGTGATTCCCAACCTGGGGCCATATCATGGCAAATTTCAGGGGGCCACAGAAAAAAATTGGGATTTAGGGGGCCACAAGTTCAATGAAGGGGGCCACAGAGCTACCACCCTGTTGCCTCCTAAATTTCAGTTCTAATAAATTTATATCTATGTAGTTGAAATATTGTTGATGTTTGTGGAATAGAATAAAAGAGAATATATGTGCAATTAATAGACACTGATATTTTTATGGAAGGTATTATAATATTGAAGTATTTTTTTTTCTGCTAATAATGTGGGGGGGGGGGGACATAGAGAAATTAAAAGATCCCAAGGGGGCTATGTTAAAAAAGGTTTGGAACCACTGCACTAGAGGACATTCTTTACTAACTGCACCAACTTTAACATAGGAAGAAGGAGACCGCAATTTATCCTAGGGGCAACTTCTAAAACTGAACCATCCCATCACCAACCAGTGAGCGGTCCTGACCTCCCATCTGCCCCATTGGAGACCCTCGGGCTATCTTTGATCGGACTTCACTGGAATTTATCTTGTACTAAACGTTATTCCCTGTATCCTGTATCTGTGCACTGTGGATGGCTTGATTGAAATCATATATAGTCTTTCCGCTGACTGCATAGCACACAACATTAAATCTTTTCATTGTACCCTGGTGCACGTGACAATAAACTAAACGTTATTCTCTTTATCCTGTATCTGTACACTATGGACGGTTTGATTGTAATCATTTAGTCTTTCCGCTGACTGGTTACCACACAACAAAACGGTTTTCACTGCACCTTGGTACACATGATAATAAACTAAACTAACGAACTAATATTATTTGGTGTAGACACAAAATGCTGGAGTAACTCAGCGGGACTGGCAGCATGAGAAGGAATGGGTGACGTTTCAGGTCGAGACCCTTCTTCAGCCTCTCGACCCAAAACATCAGCCATTCCTTCTCTCCAGAGATGCTGCCTGACCCGCTGAGTTACTCCAGCATTTTGTGTCTCACTTTGATTTAAACCAGCATCAGCAGTTCTTTCCTACACATTATTTGTTATGGGGTCAGTTTGATCCTTACCCCGTGACCGTAGGGTATTGGTCTGGTTGCCGTGACGATGTCCTATTCTACAGACCTGCTGTATTCCACAGTTCATTGTTGTAAGGTGTGAGTGGGTGGGGAGGGCTGATGGATGGGGAGGTGTGGAGGGGAGAGGGCCTCTATCTTCTTACACCCCCAACCCTGGGAAGTCATATTGTCGTTGCACAAGACGTTGGTGAAGTTGCATTTAGAGTTTGGTGATCAGTTTTGGGCACCACGTTGCAGCTGGAGAGGGTGTAGAGAAGATTTACGAGGGTGTTGCCAGGACTTGATGGCCTGAGCTATTGGGAGAGGCGTACAAAACATGAGAGGAATAGATCGGGTAAACGCACAAAGTCTCATGCCCATTGTAGGGGAATCGAGAACCAGAGGAACATAGGTTTAAAGTGAGCGGGGTGGGGGAGGCGGGGGATTTAATAGGAACTGTTTTAGGCATAAGTTGGTGGGTGTATGGAATGAGCTGATGGAAGAGGTAGTTGAGGCAGGCACTATCGCAATGTTTAAGTAACATTTGGACAGGTACATGGACATGGCTCAGCGGTAGAGTTGCTGTCTGACAGCGCCAGAGACCCGGGATCGATCCTGACTAAAGGTGCTGTCTGTATGGAGTTTATACATTCTCCTTGTGACCGCGTGGGCTTCCTCCTGGTGCTCCAGTTTCCTCTCACACAGACGTGCAGGTTGTTGGTTAATTGGCCCTCTGTAAATTGCCCCTCATGTATGGGTGAGGGGTAGAATCCGGTGTGGGTGGGATAGGGATAGGGGTGGGGGGGGGGGGGGTGGGGTGTGGGGGGGGGACCATGGGAATGGGGGAGAGAGGGGGTTCATGGGAATGGGGGGAGAATAAATGGGATTGGTGTAAATGTGTGTTTTGAGGGTCAGTGTGGACTCAGTGGGCCAAATGGCCTCATCTTTATGCTCATTCTCTTTATGACACTCAACAGGCCAGGCGGCATCTGTGAAGAGAGAAACAGTTAACGTTTGGAGACTCAAACGCTGAGAATTTAAAACATCGAGGTATTGTTGGACTGTGGGACAACGAGGTGTCAAGATGGAGGACAGAGATTGGTGTATACACTCACCATATACACTTTGTATACACTTTGAAGTGTATACAAAGAATATACACTTTGTGTCTCTGTAACTGATGCGCTACAATGCAGAGAACTATATTCTGCACTCTGTATATTCCCCTTTGCTCTACCTAATGTACTTGAGTTTGGCTCGATTGTATTTATGCATAGTGTTATCTGATCTGTTTGGATTGCAGGCAAAACTAAGCTTTTCACTGTAGGCACAAGGAAATGCTGGTTTACCAAAAAGACACAAAGTGCTGGAGTAATTCAGAGAGTCGGGCAGCATATCTGGAGAACATGGACAGGTGAGGTTTTGTGTCGGGACCCTGCACATTTTATGCCACTTCTATCCTAATTGCACACTTTTTCTTGATTAGTAATGCCCCTGTCCCAGTTCCCGGAGGTTGCAGGTGGTTGCTGGAGGTTGCAGGTAGTGGAAGCAGGTAGGGAGACTGACAATAACCTCCGGGAACCGCAAGGAAACCTTGGGTGGGGCGCAAAGTCTCCAGAGGTTTCCGTTCAGGTTTCCTAAGTGGGACAGGGGCATTAGGGTGTCAGGCGTTTCGGGGAGAAGGCAGGAGAATGGAGTTGAGAGGGAAAGATAGACCAGCCATGGTTGAACGGGGGAGTAGACTTGATGGGCCGTATGGACCTAAACCTGCTCCTATGACTTATCAACTTTTTGTATTTTAATCCCTGGCCTTTGATCATCCCTTTCACCGTACCTTGGTGCACTGACAATAATAACCCAAAATTGAAACCTACAATGTACACAATGGATGGCTTGATTGTAATCATGTATACCTTTCTTTGACTGCTAGCATGCAAACAAAAGCTTTCCACTTGACAACATGGTACACATGAGAATAAACTAAACTAAAACGATACAATAAAACTTTATTCATCGCAGGAGGGAAATTGTTCTGCCGACAGTCACAACACACAAGGTACACAAAAACATGAAATAAAAAATGAAAACAAAAAGAAAAATGCAAGCGACTGCTGGCTGGCTGCCGTGTGCACAGCGCCTTCATCAGAACAAATGAACAAACAAACGCAGGCTTATCTCCTGGGCAGAGAATACTAAACTAGCGTGCACTAGAGCAGTGATTCCCAACCTGGGGCCATATCATGGCAAATTTCAGGGGGGCCACAGAAAAAAATTGGGATTTAGGGGGCCACAGGTTCAATGAAGGGGGCCACAGAGCTACCACCCTGTTGCCTCCTAAATTTCAGTTCTAATAAATTTAAATCTATGTAGTTGAAATATTGTTGATGTTTGTGGAATAGAATAAAAGAGAATATATGTGCAATTAATAGACACTGATATTTTTATGGAAGGTATTATAATATTGAAGTACTTTTTCCCGCTAATAATGTGGGGGGAAGACATAGAAAAATTGAAAGATCCCAAGGGGGCTATGTTAAAAAAGGTTTGGAACCACTGCACTAGAGGTCATTCTTTACTAACTGCACCAACTTTAACACAGGAAGAAGGAGACCGCAATTTATCCTAGGGGCAACTTCTAAAACTGAACCATCCCATCACCAACCAGTGAGCGGTCCTGATCTCCCATCTGCCCCATTGGAGACCCTCGGGCTATCTTTGATCGGACTTCACTGGACTTTATCTTGTACTAAACGTTATTCCCTGTATCCTGTATCTGTGCACTGTGGATGGCTTGATTGTAATCATATATAGTCTTTCCGCTGACTGCATAGCACACAACATTAAATCTTTTCATTGTACCCTGGTGCACGTGACAATAAACTAAACGTTATTCTCTTTATCCTGTATCTGTACACTATGGACGGTTTGATTGTAATCATTTAGTCTTTCCGCTGACTGGTTACCACACAACAAAACGGTTTTCACTGCACCTTGGTACACATGATAATAAACTAAACTAACGAACTAATATTATTTGGTGTAGACACAAAATGCTGGAGTAACTCAGCGGGACTGGCAGCATGAGAAGGAATGGGTGACGTTTCAGGTCGAGACCCTTCTTCAGCCTCTCGACCCAAAACATCAGCCATTCCTTCTCTCCAGAGATGCTGCCTGACCCGCTGAGTTACTCCAGCATTTTGTGTCTACCTTTGATTTAAACCAGCATCTGCAGTTCTTTCCTACACATTATTTGTTATGGGGTCAGTTTGATCCTTACCCCGTGACCGTAGGGTATTGGTCTGGTTGCCGTGACGATGTCCTATTCTACAGACCTGCTGTATTCCACAGTTCATTGTTGTAAGGTGTGAGTGGGTGGGGAGGGCTGATGGATGGGGAGGTGTGGAGGGGAGAGGGCCTCTATCTTCTTACACCCCCAACCCTGGGAAGTCATATTGTCGTTGCACAAGACGTTGGTGAAGTTGCATTTAGAGTTTGGTGATCAGTTTTGGGCACCACGTTGCAGCTGGAGAGGGTGTAGAGAAGATTTACGAGGGTGTTGCCAGGACTTGATGGCCTGAGCTATTGGGAGAGGCGTACAAAACATGAGAGGAATAGATCGGGTAAACGCACAAAGTCTCATGCCCATTGTAGGGGAATCGAGAACCAGAGGAACATAGGTTTAAAGTGAGCGGGGTGGGGGAGGCGGGGGATTTAATAGGAACTGTTTTAGGCATAAGTTGGTGGGTGTATGGAATGAGCTGATGGAAGAGGTAGTTGAGGCAGGCACTATCGCAATGTTTAAGTAACATTTGGACAGGTACATGGACATGAAAATGTTTAGAGGGATGTGGGCCAAACGCAGGCAGGTGTGACTAGTGTAGATGGGGCATGTTGGGCAGGGTGGGTAAGTTGGGCCGAAGGGCCTGTTTCCATGCTGTGTGACTATGAGGAAGAGGTCTATGACCTCCAGCTGAGGCTGGGTGTCGATCTCTCCTTGCTCCTCCTCCTCCTCATCAATGCCCCCTCTCCACTCAGCAGGGGAGGCGTACGGGGGAGGGACGAGAGAGGGGCCGCAAGAGGGAGATGGGGGGAGACAAGGGGAGGGAAACTATGGGAGGGGAAGAGTGAGTGGTGCGAGGGTGATGGGGGAGGATACTCAAGAGGGAGAGGCGGCGGGGGATGGGGGAGGAGAAACACTTTTGACACATTAGCCGTCATCAGTCGGAGCATTGAGTATAGAAGTTGGGAGGTCAAGTTGCAGTTATATAAGACGTTGGCGAGGTTGTATATGGAGTATTCTGTTCAGTTTTGGGCACCATGTTATGGGAAAGAATTTGTCAAGCTGGGAAGGATGCAGAGAAGATTTACAAGGATGTTGGCTGGATTCGAGGGCCTGAGCTACAGGGGTAAAGCTATCATGGCTGATCTATCTTTCCCACTCAACTCTTGTGCCTTCTCCCCATGACCCCTGACGCCCTTCCTAATCAAGAACCAATCAATCTCTACCACAAAAATATCCATTGACTTGGCCTCCAGTCATCCGTGGCAATGAATTCCACAGACTCACCACCACTAATGAAACTCCTCCTCATCTCCTTTCTGTCAGCACGTCCTTTTACTCCTCTCCACATCCACTCTATCCAGGCCTTTCAATGAGGTACCCCTTCATCCTTCTAAACCCTATTCAGGATGATGAGGAGTGATCCTATAGAGATGTACAAAATCATTAGAGGAATAGATAGGTTAAATTCACAGTCTTTTACCTAGAGTAGGGCAACCAAGAACCAGAGGACATAGGTTTAAGTTGAGGGCGGAAAGATTTCATACGAATGTGAGGGGAAACTATTTTACACAAAGGGTGGTCGGTGTGTGGAATAAGCTGCTGGTATTTGAGACAGGGACTATCGGAATGTTTAAGAAACATTTAGACAGATACATGGATAGGAAAGGTTTAGAAGGATATGGGCCAAAGTCAGGCGGGTGGGAGCATGGGACATGTTAGTCGGTGTGGGCAAGTTGGGCCAAAGGGCCTTTTTCCACACTGTATGATAGAATAAAGGGGCAGAGTTCGGTATACAGTTCTCAGCATTGTAGCGCATCATGTAAGAGAGAGAACGTTTTTATTCCATTTAAGTTTAGTTTATTATTGTCATGTGAAAAGCTTTTATTTGCTTTTGTTCTCAGCATTGTAGATTAAAATTAAAATTAAATTAATGTGGTTGCCATTGTGGAGAGCCGTGCCTCAGATGTTAATAGATTTGCAGCAATTGAAGAAGAATCCCATGTGTGTTTAATTTTAGCTGGAGGCAGGAGATGGGGACTGCGTGTCCCACACACACACATGTTGATCTCCCTGAGGGAACACACACTTCCGTACACTCACAGCCTGAACAAACTCTTGCAACATTTCCTGGAATCTGCGGGAACACGGGAATATTTGGTCCGATCCCATTAGAGGTGGGTGTTTAAGAAAGAACTGCAGATGCTGGAAAAGTCGAAGGTCAGACAAAAAAATGTTGGAGAAACTCAGCGGGTGCGGCAGCATCTGTGGAGAGAAGGAATAGGCAATGTTTCGGGTCTTGACCCAAATTCAATTCAATTCAACTTTAATGTCATCGCACAAATACAAGTATCAGTACAACGAAATGCAGTTTTGCGTCAGACCGTAGTAGTTGTACATAAAGAGAAAAAACAAGAAAAAAATAGAAAGAGAGAAGATACAGAATAATCAGGAAATACAGAATGATTAAACAAAGGGGGACGGAGGGACCAGAGAAATCTATCGTCGGGACTCCGAGTTCAGCAGTGTGATTGTGTTGTTATAGAAGCTTTTCCTCATCCTGCTGGTACGTGACCTGAGGCTCCTGTACCGCCTCCCTGATGGGAGGAGGGCAAACAGTCCATGGTTGGGGTGTGAGGGGTCTTTGATGATCTTCCCAGCCCGTCTCAGACACCGTTTTCGGTGGAGGGCATCCATGGCAGGGAGCGGGGCACCGATGATGTGCTGCGCGGTTTTCACCACCCGTTGTAGTGCTTTCCTGTCCGCAGCAGTGCAGCTGCTGTACCATACCGTGAAGCAGGTGGTCAGGATACTCTCTATGGTACAGCGGTAAAAGTTGGTCAGGATCTGGGGGGGGACAGGTGGGCTTTCTTGAGCCTCCTAAGGAAGTAAAGGCGCTGCTGTGCCTTTTTGATCAGCTTGGAGGTGTTGAGGGACCAAAACGTCGCCTATTCCTTCTCTACATAGATGCTGCCTCACCCCCTGAGTTTCTCCAGCATTTTTTGTCTAGCATGAGCTACAGGGAGACGTTGAGCAGGTTAAAACTTGATTCCTTGGAGATCAGGAGGAGGCTGATGGATGATCTTATAGAGGTGTTTAATCATGAAGGGAATAGATCAGGTAAACGCACAGTCTATTGTCCAGGGTAGGGGAGTCGAGGACAAGAAGAATTAGGTTTAAGGTGGGGGGGAAGATTTAATAGGGACCTGAGGGTTCACTTTTTCACACAAAGGCTGGTGGGTATATGGAATGAGCTGCTGGAGACTGTATTCCTTGGAGCGCAGGAGGCTGTGGGGTGATCTTATAGAGTTCAATTTAGTTTAGTTTAGTTCATTGTCACATGAACCGAGGTACAGTGAAAGGTGTTGCGTGCTATCCAGTCAGTGGAAAGACGATACATGATTACAATCGAGCCGTCCACAGTGCACAGATACAGGATAAAGGGAATAACGTTTAGTACAAGGTAAAGTCCGGTAAAGTCCGGTAAAGTCCGACTTGGGTAGGGGAAATCAAGAACCAGAGGGCATAGAAACATAGAAAATAGGTGCAGGAGTAGGCCATTCGGCCCTTCTAGCCTGCACTGCCATTCAATATGATCATGGCTGATCATCCAACTCAGTATCCTGTACCTGCCTTCTCTCCATACCCCCTGATCCCTTTAGCCACAAGGGCCACATCTAACTCCCTCTTAAATGTAGCCAATGAATTGGCCTCAACTACCTTCTGTGGCAGAGAATTCCAGAGATTCACCACTCTCTCTGTGAATTTTTTTTTTCTCATCTGGGTCCTAAAAGATTTCCCCCTTATCCTTAAACTATGACCCCTTGTTCTGGATAGGTTTCAGGTGAGAGGAGGAAGGATGTAATTGAAACCTGAGAGACAACCTCTTCACATAGTGGTGGCTTTATGGAATGAGCTGCCGTTGGAGGTATTACAACATGGAAAAGATATTTGGACAGGTATGTGTAGGAAGGAACTGCAGATGCTGGTTTAAACCGAAGATAGACACAACATGCTGGAGTAATTCAGCGGGACATGCAACATCTCGGGAGAGAAGGAATGGGTGACGTTGCAGGTCGAGACCCTTCTGCAGACAGAACAGGTACATGCATAGGAAACGTTTAGACAGATATGGGCCAAATGCGGGCAGGTGGGACTAGCGTAGATGGGGAATGTTGGTCTGTGGGGGCAGGTTGGGCAGGTGGGGAGAGCTTTCATAGGCAATAGTGTGTGTGTTGGGCCAAAGGAGTCAGAGGTCGACACCCCCGACAGCAGAGGTCGTCACCTCTTAGATCTCAAGGTTTCGCCATCTGCGATGTCAAGGGTCACGACATCTCCTGCGATGTCAAGGGTCACGACATCTCCAACTGTATAGTTCTTTCCCACTGTCAAAGGTCATGGCTCACGGGCCCTGCGATGTCAGAGGTCACGGACCCAGCGATATCAGGGGTCATGGCCCGTGTGATGTTGGGGTTCATGACCACAATGATGTTAGAGGTCACGACCCCCAGGGTCAACCCTCCGGCCAGACCTCCCTGTGGGGGGGCGACTTCCACACGCGGTAGACGATGAAGGACACGGCCGGCCCGAACATCAGGAGGCTCATCACCAAGATGGTGGCCAGGATGAGCAGCAGGATGGCCCAGACCTCCAGCACGTGGGGCGGGAGGGAATCTCCCACCGGCCCACCCGTCGCATCAGGCAGGGTCTGCTTCTCCATCACCACCTGTGGGGAGAGGTGGGAGAAGGTCAGAAAGAGGCAGCCAGCTCGGACCCCACAATCTCTGCCCAACTATCTCCACCCTGCCCCACCCCAATCATCTCCACCAGCTCCCACCATCTCCACCCACTCCCACCCACCAAACATCTCCACTCTCCCTTAACCATCTCCATCGAGATGCCTCCGAGATTCACAGTTTCACAGCAGCTTGTAGCGGAACCAACCAGGGATAAGGCAAATCTAGATTTATGTTGTGCCTGATATCAACCGGATTTAATAAGAGAACGAGGTAAAGGAACCAGTAGGAGGAAGTGACCAGAATATGATAAGATTTAACCAAACTGTTCTAAACTCGCCAATTAGGTCGCCGCGGTGGGACAGCCCCTTAACTTGTGAACTTGTGAACCATCCTTCACCCCCAAACAGCCCTGGAAGATCACAGGAGCAGGTGGAGCACTCAAGCCTATCCCACTCCTCAACCGCTCCACGTCCTCAAAAGGTTGAGTGAGGGGGAATCAATCATAGAGGTGTCTCAAGATAGGGTGAGTCTTTTACCCAGAGTAGGGGAGTCAGGAACCAGATGATATAGGTTTAAGTTGAGAGAATACAGGGCAAGTTTTTAACACAGAGGGTGATGGGTGCCCGGAATGTGCTGCCAGGGGTGGTTGTGGAGGCTGATACAATAGTGGTGTTCAAGAGGCCTTTAAATAGGCACATGGAATAGGAATGGATGGATATGGATCACGTGCAGGCAGTGGAGATCAGTTTATTTTGGTATCATGTTCAGCATGGACATTAGTGTCATAAAGTGATACAGTGTGGAAACAAGCCCTTCGGCCCAACTTGCCCACACTGGCAAACATATCCCAGCTACACTAGTCCCACCTGCCTGTGCTCGGTCCATAACCAAACATGACTTATCCATGTTTAAGAAGGAACTGCAGATGCTGGAAAATCAAAGGTAGACAGAAATGCTGGAGAAACTCAGCGGGTGAGGCAGCATCTATGGAGCGAAGGAAATGGGCAACATTTCGGGTCGAGTTTCTCCAACATTTTTGTCGACTTGTCTTATCCATGCTGTTCCTCGACCCACGATAATAATAATAATAATAAATTTTATTTGTTGGGCGCCTTTCAGACATCTCAAGGACACCTTACATAGATTAACAGGAATATAAACATACAAACGATGGGGTTACGTTCCGATAAACCCATTGTAAACCGAAAATATAGCGTCGAAAACGCATTGCGATATATATATTGCGATCACGTGACTGGAAGTGACGTGCAGCTCACTGCCGTTGCCGAGCGTTTGCTGATCGTAAAGACGAAATATCGCAAGTCGAAGCATCGTAAATCGGGGAGCACCTGTATCTGTCTAACTGTTCCTTAAACGTTGGGATACTCCCAGCCTCAACTACCTCCTCTGGCAGCTTGTTCTATATACCCACCACCCTTTGTGTGATAATGCAATTCTAGATTAATGTTGTGCAATCAACCAAATTTAATAAGAGAACTTGAGGTAAAGGAACCAGTAGGAGGAAATGACCAGAATATGATAAGATTTAACCAACAATTTGAAAGGGTGAAGGTGAAATTGGATGTGTTGTTATTACAGCCGAGCAAAGGGGATCTATTGAGGCATGAGGGAGGAGCTGGCAAAGATTGACTGGAAAGGGGCTTTAGTAGGAATGACGGTAGAGCAGCAATGGCAGGAATTTCTGCGGATAATTCGGAAGGTGCAGAATCATTTCGTTCCAAAGAGGAAGAAAGATTCCAGGGTGGAATAAGATGGCCATGGCTGACAAGGGAGGTCAAGGCCAACATAAAAGCAAAAGAGAAGGCATATAACATTGCAAAGATCAGTGGGAAGCCAGAGGATTGGAATGTTTTTAAAGAACAACTAAAAGGAAAGTACGGACAGAAAAGATGAAGTACGAATGTAAGCTAGGCAATAATATAAAAGAGGATAGCAAGAGTTGCCACTTTCATTTCACTGCACATCTCGTATGTGTATGTGACAAATAAACTTGACTTGACTTGACTTGACTTACCCAGAGTAGGGGAGTCAGGAACCAGATGATATAGGTTTAAGTTGAGAGAATACAGGGCAAGTTTTTACCTAATTGGCGATATATGATGAGTAAAAAAGAGGCAAGACTGGACGTTGGCCGCTGGAGAATGATGCAGGAGAAGTGATAATGCAAAATCAAGAAATGGCAGAGGAATTTAATCACTTTTTTGCATCAGTCTTCATAGTGGAAGACACCAACAGTATGCCTGTAATTTCAAAGAGTCAGAAAATGGAAGTTGGCGGAGTGGCGATTACTAAGGAGGAGGTGCTAGGAAAACTGAAAGGTTTGAGGGTGGATAAGTCACCTGGACCGGATGGAACTGCACCCCAGGGTTCTGAAGGAGTTGGCCTCAGGGATTGTGGAGGCATTAGTTGTGATACTTCAAGAATCACTAGAGTTAGGAGTGGTTCCTGAAGATTGGAAAATTGTGAATATCACCCTGCTGTACAGAAAGGGAGCAAAGCAGAAGAACGGAAACTATAGGCCGGTTGGCCTGACTTCGGTGGTTGGGAAGATGTTAGAGTCAATTATAAGGGATGAGTTTACACAGTACTTTGAAGTTCACGATAAAATAGGCCAAAGTCAGCATGGTTTTGTGAAGGTAAGATCTTGCCTGACAAATCTGCTGAAGTTCTTTGAGGAAGTTAATAGGAGGACAGACAGAGGGGAGGTTGTAGATGTTGTTTACCTAGAATTTCAGAAGGTCTTCGATAAGGTGATGCACCGGGCTGCTAGGGAAGATGAGAGCACAGGGTATTGAAGGGAAGTTACTAGCATGGGTGGCGGGTTGGCTGAATGGCAGAAGGCAAAGAGTTGCAACAAAAGGTGCTGCTTCAGGTTGGCTAGCATGGATGGCAGGGCCGGTGCTGGGGCCGCTTTTCTTCACGTTGCATATTAATGATTTGGAAAAGGGGATTGAAGGTTTTGTGGAAAGATGATGCTAAGATAGGTGGCGGGGCAGGCAGTGTAGAGGAAGCAAGGACTCTGCAAAAGGACGTGGACAGGTTAGGAGAGTGGGCAGAGAAGTGGCAGATGAAATTCAGTGTAGCAAAGTGCAGTCATGCATTTTAGTAATAAAAATAAAGGCCTAGATTATTTTCTAAATGGAGAGAGAATCCAGAAATCGGAGGTGCAAAGGGACTTGGGAGAGCTGGTACAGAACTCCCAAAAAGTTAATTTGCAAGTTGAATTGGCGGTAAGGAAGACAAATTCAATGCTAGCATTTACATCAAGAGGACTGGAATACAAATATAGAGATGTAATGCTGAGACTCTATATGGTGCTAGTCAAGCCACATTTGGAGAACTGTGAGCAAATTTTGACCCCACATCTGAGGAAGGATGTGCTGGCTCTGGGGAGGGTCCAGAGGAGGTTTACAAGAAAGATTCCAGGAATGAGTGGGTTACCATATGATGAGCATTTGACAGCACTGGGCCTGTACTCGCTGGAGTTTAGAAGGTTGAGGGGGGACCTCAGTGAAATTTACAGAATAATGAGAGGCATAGATAGAAAGGATTTTAGAACATCTTCTGGAAAGGAGGTGAGGAGGAATTTCTATCGTCAGCGGGTGGTGAATCTGTGGAACTCATTGCCACAGAGGGCTATGGAGGCCGTCCTTGGATATTTTAAGGCAAAGATAGACAAATTCTTGATTAGAACGGGTGTCAAGGGTTATGGGGCGAAGGCAGGAAAATTGGTTTATGAGGCAGAGATCAGCCATGATTGAATGGTGGAGTAGACTCGATGGGCGGAATGGACGAATTCTACTCCTGTAAAGGGGCTGTCCCACTGCGGCCACCTAATTGGCGAGTTTAGAAGAGTTTAGGAGAGTTTGAAAAAGTGTCATGTGGAAGACCTCCTTCGACTATGTTGAAGACTAGCCTCGACTAGCTTCGGGAAAATTGGACAGCGGATAGTGGAGAGTGAAGACGACCTCCTTCGATTTCCTTCCGACTATGTTAACGATTATCTATGACTACCTTAGATTACCTTAGACTACCCTCGATTACCTACAAATAACATGCTGACCTACTACGACCTACTTCGACTAAACCTACGAGTAAGAAAAGTTTTGATTTTTTCCATGGCGACCTTTTTTTAGTCGGCATGTTGAAAAATACGCCGTGACCTAGCTGAGGCCTTGTGTATGCGGGGACTACTCTCGAGCATGAAGGAGAGTTACAAAGATCTCCTAGGACCTCGTGTAGACCATGAGTCGAGGGCAAACTCTTCTAAACTCGCCAATTAGGTCACCGCAGTGGGACAGCCCTTTAATTTGTGAACTTGTGAACCATCCTTCACCCCCAAACAGCCCTGGAAGATCACAGGAGCAGGTGGAGCACTCAAGCCTATCCCACTCCTCAACCGCTCCACGCCCTCAATAGGTTGAGGGGTAATCAATCACAGAGGTGTCTAAAATCATGAGGGGAATAGATAGGGTGAATGCACAGAGTCTTTTACCCAGAGTAGGGGAGTCAGGAGCCAGATGACATAGGTTTAAGTTGAGAGAACACAGGGCAAGTTTTTAACACAGAGGGTGATGGGTTGCCCGGAATGTGCTGCCAAGGGTGGTGGTGGAGGCTGATACAATAGTGGTGTTCAAGAGGCTTTTAAATAGGCACATGGAATAGGAATGGATGGATATGGATCACTTGCAGGCAGAGGAGATTAGTTTAGCTTGGTATCATGTTCAGCATGGACATTAGTGTCATAAAGTGATACAGTGTGGAAACAGGCCCTTCGGCCCAACTTGCCCACACCGGCAAATATATCCCAGCTACACTAGTCCCACCTGCCTGTGCTCGGTCCATAACCACATATGTCTTATCCATGTTTAAGAAGGAACTGCAGATGCTGGAAAATCAAAAGTAGACAAAAATGCTGGAGAAACTCAGCGGGTGAGGCAGCATGTATGGAGCGAAGGAAATGGGCAACGTTTCGGGTCAAAACATTGCCTATTTCCTTTACTCCATAGATGCTGCCTCACCCACTGAGTTTCTCCGGCATTTTTGTCTACCTGTCTTATCCATGCTGCTCCTCAACCCACGATGGGGTTACGTTCCGATAAACCTATTGTAAACCGAAAATATTGCAAGTCGAAAACGCATTGCGCTATATATTGCGATCACGTGACTGGAAGTGACGTGCAGCTCACTGCCGTTGCCGAGCGTTTGCCGATCGATCGTAAAGTCGAAATATCGCAAGTCAAAGCATCGTAAATCGGGGAGCACCTGTACCTGTCTAACTGTTTCTTAAACGTTAGGATACTCCCAGCCTCAACTACCTCCTCTGGCAGCTTGTTCTATATACCCACCACCCTTTGTGTGAAAAAATTACCCCTCAGATTCTTATTAAATCTTTTCCCCTTCACCTTAAACCTACAGTATGTCCTCTGGTCCTCAATTCCCCTACTCTGGGCAAGAGACTCTGTGCATCTACCTGATCTATTCCTCTCATGATTTTATACACCTCTATAAGATCACTCCTCATCCTCTTGCGCTCCAAGGAATAGAGACCCAGCCTACTCATTGTGGGCCGAAGGGTCTGTTCCTGTGCTGTACTGTTCTATGGATTATGTTCAGCATGGACATTGTGGGCCGAATGCCCTGTTCCTGTGAGGTACTGTTTTAATCTGCTACTTTCAGCATCAGTAGCATATGTATCTGTAAAAAAAAAACATAGGCACAACCGTGGGCGAGCAGGGAAGTGTTGGGCCGAATGGCCTGTTTGCATGCCGTGTGACTATTTAATGCACGATACTAGGCTCACCTGGAGGAGTTGATGGGATAAGTCTCGGATCCGGGGAGAGGGGCGAGGCTTTGCCTCCCCGCAGGCTACGTTCGTGGTTGACCTCTTTGGGCGTTGAGGTTGGAGATCTGGTCAATGGATGGACTTCTCTCAACCTTCTGCTGGGCGTCTCCCAGCGGCGCAGCTCCCTCTAGAAGTCTCCTCGTGTGGACTTGCCTGCAATTTGGTCACGTTTTCATGCAGACCTTCCTCATTCCACCCCCAACATTGCTCCCCTGCTCCCCATGAGAAGGTCCCACGCAGGTCCTCTTGCGAGCTTTTCCCAGTCCTGATCCCAGCCCTGCCCCTCCCCAATCCAACAAAGCAGCGCAGCAATAAATCTTCTGTTTCATGGGCAGTTTAACCGGCTGAAACCAAACGCAGAAGGGTGGGAAATGAAAACAAAAGTGCATTAAATATTTAGGCTGGGAATTGCAGCCACTGGCTATAAATCAAATCGGTTTATCTTTAGACACAAAGTGCTGGAGGAATGAGGCACTTTTGTAAAGCAGCATCCGCAGTTTATTGTGTCTAAGGCTTAGATTTATCTACCTAGTTACATTGAAAATATTTATATTGCATGCAGATCAGATATAATAGTTGTGTTTATTAATGTTGGCACATGTACCAAGGTTGACTGAAAAGCTTTTTTGCTACGTGCTTTCCAGACAGCGGAAAGATTATACATGATTGAAGTCAAGCCGTCCACAGTGTACAGATACAGGATAAAAGTAATAACGTTTTGAGTTTAGTTCTGTACCTGATGGGAGAGAAGAGGGAGAGGGAGATACATGGTAGACACAAGGAACTGCAGATGCTGCTTTATAAAAGAAGACACAAAGTGCTGGAGTAACTCAGTGGATCAGGCAGCATCTCTGGAGAACATGGATAGGTGGCGTTTCAGGTTTTGAAGAAGAATCCCGACATAAAACATCATCTATCCATGTCCTCTAGAGATGCTGCCTGATCCGCTGAGTTACTCCAGCATTTTGTGTATACTGCTAGGTAAAGTTGATCTGTTTGAATAGTATTTTGAAGAAATTGTAAATGCTGGGAAGCTAAAAATAAATAGGCTGGAATAAACACTTAGACTCTGGAGAGAAGCACAAGAAACCACATTTAACTAAAGATTCAAGCATCTGCAAAATGTTTGTTTTGTTAGCCAGCATCTGCAAAGTGCTGGAGGAACTCAGCGGGTCAGGCAGCATCTGAGGAGGGAATGGACAGGCGACGTTTCTTGTCGGAAGTCGAGAAGGATATACTCTGAAGAAGGATCCTGAGCTGAAGAGTCTCTCCTTGTTGATAAGTTCCAGGAGCAGAATTAGACCATTTAACCCATCAAGTCTACGGCATCTTTCCCTCAACGCCATTCTCATGCGTTCACCCTGCAAACCCTGACACCCATGCAAATTAAGAATCTGTAAATCTCTGCCTTAAAAATACCCAATGACGGCCTCCGCAGTCATCTGTGGCAATGAATTCCACAGATTCACCACCCTCTGACTCAAGAAACTCCTCCTTACTCCTTTCAGTGGGTACATCATTTTCTGTTGTGCCATCTGGTCCTAGACTCTCCCACTAGTGGAAATGTCCTCTCCACATCCACTCTATCCAGGCCTTTCACTATTCGGTAAGTTTCAATGAGGTCTTCCCTCACCCATCTAAACTCCAGAGAGTTTGGCACAGACATAATGGGCTTGTTCTAACCTGCTGTGTGTTTATAATATCAGTAGCCTCTGTGGGTAGTTTTATTTGTAAAGCTTCCACTGAGATTTTCAACAATATATATTTTAGCAAGCTCTCCAATTCCTCAAAACTGCTGGAAAAGTGATTTATAAATAAGTGAAGTTGATTGTTAAAATACTATCGGTAAGGAATAGAATTCTCTTCGATGCACTGTCTAATTTCCTGTCTAACTACAAACTTGATGCAATATTTCAATGGAAATTCAGAGACACTGGGTGTTGTAATGCCATCCACATACCCATGGGTGTGGAGCATAGAGCTTGAAATTCAACAAAACAGAAAATATTTGATGTGCTCAGCTTATCATGTGGTATGCATGAGAGAGAGAGAGAGAAATCGCCACTGATTCAGATCAATGAACCTTTAGTCTGTAGAAACAAAGAACTGCAGATGTTGATTACCGTCCCCACGGTAAGGGTAAGCACCTTTCCGAACCAAAAACCCTGGGTAGACAGGTCTGTTCGCGTGGCCCTGAATGCTCGCACCGCTGCCTACAACTCGAGCCTGGCATCAGGAAACATGGACGTCTACAAGGCAGAGTCCTACCGACTGCGAAGGGCGGTGAAGGACGCAAAGAGACGGTACAGGGACAAGATGGAGTTACAGATGGAGCAGCAGGACACCAGAAGCCTGTGGCAGGGGTTACAGATTGTAACCAACTACCGGAGCACCCCTTCCTCATCCGCATGTGCCGGCACCTCCCTAGCTGACGACCTGAACTCCTTTTACGCTCGTTTCGAGAGGGGCAACACCACTCCAGGTCTGCCGACTATCGACAATACCGCCAGCGGGCTGACTACCGAAGCTGAAGGGAGGAATATGCACACATTCTCGCTGTCCGAGCACGACGTGAGGAGGGCTCTGACACGGGTGAACACGAGAAAAGCTGCAGGCCCCGATGGCATCTCGGGGCGAGTACTCAAGTCCTGTGCTACGCAGCTAGCTCCAGTGCTCACTACATTATTCAACCTCTCCCTGGACAAGTCCGTGGTCCCTGCCTGCTTCAAAAAATCCATCATTGTACCGGTACCAAAAAATGCCTCCCCAGCCTGTCTGAATGACTACCGTCCGGTGGCCCTTACCTCGGTAGTCATGAAATGCTTTGAGAGGCTGGTGAAGAATCACATCTGCGCCTTCCTCCCTCGGAACATGGACCCGTTGCAGTTCGCATACCGTCCGAACAGGTCCACGGACGATGCGGTCTCCCAGGTCTTGCACACCTCTCTCTCCCATCTGGACAGCCAGAAGGGGGGCTACGTGAGGATGCTGTTCATAGACTACAGTTCAGCCTTCAACACGATAGTCCCCACCAGACTGGCCGGGAAGCTAATGGAATTGGGGCTCAACACCTCCCTGTGTGCCTGGGTCCTGGACTTTCTCACCGCCAGGCCCCAGGTAGTCAAGATGGGAGGGAATACATCCGAGTCCCTCACCCTGAGCACAGGATCGCCCCAGGGTTGCGTCCTCAGCCTCCTATTGTACTTCCTGTACACACATGACTGTGTGGCTAGATTCAGCTCCAATTCAATAATTAAGTTTGCTGATGACACTGTGGTGGTGGGCCTGATCTCAGACAAAGATGAGAAGTCCTACCGGGAGGAGGTGGCTGATCTAGCACTCTGGTGCCAGGATAACAGCCTCCTCTTGAACATCAAAAAAACAAAGAAGCTGATCATGGACTTTAGGAGGGCACATCGTTCGAGGACGTACACTCCATTGAGGATAAATGGGGATCCTGTGGATAGGGTGAACTGTTTTAAATATCTGGGAGTCCACATCTCTGAGGATATGACATGGGCATCACACGCCTCAGCACTCGTGAGTAAGGCAAGGCAGCGCCTTTACCACCTCAGGTAATTGAGGAAATTCAGAGTGTCTCCGAGGATCCTCCAGTGCTTCTACACAGCGGCGGTTGAAAGCATCTTGTCCGGGAACATTACCATCTTGTTTGGGAATTGCTCTGTCAAGGACAAGAAGGCTCTGCAGAGAGTAGTGCGTTCGGCCGAACGCACTATGGGAACTTCACTCACCCCCCTGCAGGAACTATACAACAGGAGGTGCAACTCCAGAGCAAATAAAATCATGGGAGACCCCTTCCACCCCTGCAACGGACTGTTCCAGCTGCTACGGTCAGGCAAACGCCTCCGTTGCCATGCGGTGAGAACGGAGCGGTTGAGAAGGAGTTTCTTCCCAGAGGCAATTCGGACTGTAAACGCCTATCTCACCAGGGACTAACTCTACTGAACGTTTTACCTTCCATTATTTATTATGTAAAAGAATATGTGTGTTATGATTGTGTTTATAATTTGTTTGGTTGTTTTGTTGTTTGTCTTTTGCACAAAAGTCCGCGAGCATTGCCACTTTCATTTCACTGCACATCTCGTATGTGTATGTGACAAATAAACTTGACATGACTTGACTTAAACCGAAGAAGGGCACAAAGTGCTGGAGTACCTCAGCGGGTCTGGCAGCATCTCTGGAAAAAAAGCATAGTTAACGTTTCGAATCGGATTCCTTCTGCTGCGGTCTGGCAAACGCCTCCACTGTCACACTGCGAAAACAGAGAAGATGAGATGGAGTTTCTTCCCACAGGCCATCAGGACTGTAAACTCTAATCTCACCAGGGACTCATTTACTGTTGTGTCTTTTTTTTAACTAAAATGTAAATACTGGCTCTGTGTCGTTCTGTTCTGTTGTTTTGCACAATCCGCAGGCATTGCCACTTCCATTTCACTGCACATCTTGCATGTGTATGTGACAAATAAAGTTAACTTGACTTGGATCATGTGCAGGCAGAGATCAGTTTAACTTGGCATTGTGTACAGCACAGTGATTGTGGGCCGAAGGGCCTGTGCCTGTGAGTTAATTGCAAATAGCGAGATTAGTTTAATTTTGCATTATATTTTGCACAGATTATGGGTTGAAGGACCTATTCCCCTGGATTAATTACAAGCAAAGGACGTTAGTTTAATTGAAATTGTGTACAGCACGGACATTGCGGACCGAAGGGCCTGGTCCTATGGTTTTGATTGTAAGTATAGATCAGTTTAATTTAGCATTGTGTACAGCAGAGAGGCTGTGGGCCGAAGGGCCTGATCCCTGCCCTGCTGCCTGGTCCTCCACCGCCGATAGCTGGGCGGATCTATGACGTCACCGCGTTGGGGACGCAGGAGGGGGAGTGACGTCATCGCGCAGGGTGCGTCGCGCCAGGCCGGCGGGCGCGGCGGGAGGGAGGAAGATGGCGTCGCTGCTGCAACTGGAGCGGGTCGTGTATCTGGTGGACGGGGAGAAGCAGCAGCGGCTGCCGCTGTCGCAGCTCTACTTCTGCCGCTACTGCCACGAACTGCGCTCGCTGGAGTGTGTGTCGCATGAGGTGGGTGCGGGTAGGGTAGGCAGGGGAGGGTATGGTACCTGCCGGTCGAGGGGGCGTAGTCCGGAGCTCATTGGCCATAGTAGCTGTCAGTCACACGCCCCCCGCCCACTCCGTCAATGAGCAGCGCTATCATTGGTTCACGGGGCCGTCAGTCAGACAGCCGGGCCAATGGGAGCGCGGAGCCACCTCAGTCTCGTCACTGGTTCCCCCCTCATTCCCAACAACCCCCACCATCCCCATCCCCCCCACCCCAATCCCCCACCCCATCCCCATCAACCCCCCTATGTCCAACAACCCCACCCATCCCATCCCCCCCACCCCAATCAACCCACCCCATCCCCATCAACCCCCCTATGTCCAACAACCCCCCCCACCCCATCCCCCACCCCATCCCCATCAACCCCCCCCCCCCCCATCACCACCCCCCCCATCACATCAACCCCCCCACACCAACCCTCCCCACATCAACCCCCCACATCAACCCCCCCCCCCCATCCCCAATACCCCCCATCCCCACCCCACCCTGACGTTAATGCACTGATTATGAGTTTGCTTCAACAAGATCCTGCCCATACTTAGGCTGCAAGCTGTTCACTTGCAAACAATGGCTTTGTTGTGTACTATCTTCAGTGTAGATAATACCTTGGTATAATCAGGTTCATACCATGGGTTTGACCTTAATATTTCAGTCAATCGACCCGCCTGTCAAATTGATCAAAAAAACAGAGAACTGGGCATGTCTGGCAATATCTATAGAGGAAAATGGGCATATGTCGTTTTGGGTCGGACACTTTCTCAGTCTTGATCCAAAATGTCTGAAGGATGACAACATGAAACATCGTCTGTAAATTACCTGATTTTCTGGTCATTGGTTTTAGCTGTTGACATTATTGATATGTCATGTGAACTATAGAAAGCATGCTATTTGCTTCTGTAACCTTCCTCATTATGCTATTTCTCCTCCTCGCCCCCTCCTATGTAGATTTATATACATTCTCCTCATCTTAATCCTTGCGATGATTAGTTCCATAATTTCATAGAACAGTTCAGCATAGGAACAGGTCCTTCAGCCCACAACGATGATGCCAAAACCATCTTTTATCTACCCACACATAATCCTTATTCCTCCATTCCCTGCCTATCCATTTCCTTATAACCTAGGAGGTTACAGTCTATGTGTCAGAAGGAACTGCAGATGCTGGTTTATAAAACAATTGGTCATGGTGACGCAGCGGTAGAGTTGCTGCCTTACAGCGAATGTAATGCTGGAGACCCGGGTTCGATCCCGACTGTGGGTGCTGTCTGTGCGGAGTTTGTACGTTCTCCCTGTGACCTGCATGGATTATCTCCGAGATCTTTGGTTTCCTCCCACACTCCAAAGACGTACAGGTTTGTAGGTTTATTGGCTTGGTATATGTAAAAATTGTCCCTAGTGTGTGTAGGGTAGTGTTAATGTGCGGGTATCGCTGGTCAGTGCGTATCTGCTGGCTGAAGGGCTTGTTTCCGCGCTGTACCTCTAAACTAAACTAATCCCATATCTCTATTAATTATCCATGTAACCCAGCATTACTGTCCCCCATTATCCTACCACTCACCGATAGTTTCACTCGCCTGTGTTCCCCCATTCCCGGTCCGGATGTGCCCTGCCTGTGCTCGCTTCCAGCTTTCTTACCTCCCTCCCTCCCACACTCTGTCTGAAGGAGGTTGCCGACCTGAACCCTCACCTATCCATATTCTCCAGGGTACTACTGCCTGACCCGCTGAGTTACTCCAGCACTCTGTGTAAGCCAGCATCTGCAATTAGTCTGAAGAAGGGTTCCAACCCGAAACCTCACGCATAATTCTTCTTCAGAGATGCTGCCTGATCTGCTGGGTTACTCCAGCACTTTGTGTCTATCTTCAATGTAAATCAGCAGTTCCTTGTTTCTACGTACTACCCAGAGATTTCACTGTGCCTCAGTACACATGGCAGTAGTGTACCACTACCAATGTAGGATATACCCATTGTATTTTGACTGATGAGCAGAGAGTGCATTACAGTGTGTTAGTGAGTTTTGGCTGCACAGGGCCTGTATTCGCTGGAGTTTAGAAAGATGAACCTAGAAAAGAAGAGAGACCTCATTGAAACTTACCGAATAGTGAAAGACCTGGATGAAGTGGATGTGGAGAGGGTGTTTCCACTATTGGGATAGTCTAGGACCAGAGGGCACAGCTTCAGAATAAAAGGACGTACCTCTAGAAAGGAGATGAGGTGGAATTTCTTTAGTCAGCGGGTTGTGAATCTGTGAAATTCATTGGGTATTTTTAAATTGGAGATTGATAGGTTCTTGATTAGAACGGTGGTCAAAGGTTATGTGGAGAAGGCAGGGTTGAGAGGGATAGATAGATTAGCCATGATCAGATGGCGGAGTAGACTCGATGGGCCAAATAGCCTGATTCTGCTCCTGTGACTTAACAAACATGATTGTGTGACTCCTAATATTCCATTTTCTCGTTGCAGGTGGACTCCCATTACTGCCCAAGTTGCCTGGAAAACATGCCCTCGGCTGAGGCAAAACTGAAAAAGAACAGGTGTGTGTGTTCTCTCTGTAAACCAGGTCGCTGCTGTAGAAATTGATTATTTTGACTGTTGTCGAGTTGGACTGCAAGATTGCGGTAGACAGTCAGAATCTTTGTACCAGGGTGGACACGTGATGAGAGACCCTGCCTCTACCACCCCCTCAAGAAGCTGAGGGGAGAAAGGTTTAATAGGACTGGAAGGGCCCTATCCATGTGTGAGAGACATGGATAGGTAACATTACGGGTTGGGACCCTTCTTCAGACCCAGAACATCGTCTATCCATGTCCTTCACAGATGCTGCCTGACCTGCTGAGTTACTCCAGCACTGTGCTTTTTCTTTCAATGTGATTGATTGGATAGCATTTCACTGTATCTTGGTCGATGTTGATGAAGCCGAGTTTTAGTTAAAAATATAAGAAGATATTAAATTGGTTTCTGGGCTAGCTTACAGCTTATATTTAGTGTCAAGTTAGGCTTGCCTTAGGTTGTGGGTGTGTGAGATAATAAATCCTATAACATTGTCTCCCAAGTGACAGGCAGAGGAGAAGCTATAGAGATAGCTGGTTAAATCTTCACAGGGAGATGCCATAAACCAAATGACCAATGTTTATGGGGGAGGGGGTGATAGAGGAAGAGAGACATAGGTAGTCACATCTTTGTAAACAAATGTTTATGAGGGACCAAATGACAGAGGAAGCAGCGAAGAGAGCTAGGGTGGTCTATTTGGAGATAACGCAAATGTCCAATGTTTTTAGTATATCTTGTACCATGTAAACAAAAGGCCTTTGATGTGATGCATTCTGTGGAAACCTTTTCCAGTACTTCTGACCATGACTAATGTCTGTGGAATGTGATAAGGGGACAAAAAACCCTATTTAAGGCAATGTAATTCTGTTGTTCAGAGAAGAGGACCGGGGACAGTTGAGTGTCTACATTGGTCACTTAGCTGGAATCCTCGCTCCCTTCCATCGGCCGATGTTAAGTAAAGTTTTGAACTGGTCTACCAAACAGTTTGGGTGGTGTCTGTTTATTAAGAAGCGAACCTGGTTTAGTAGTTAAGATAAGTAGCTTTTTCAATGTGACATTAATAAATCAATACCAATTTTGATCTGGGAAATCTCAACCTATTTTGCCTGCTCTTAAAACAAGACAATCAGCTTTAATCTTTCCAACTAGTTGCGTCAGAGCGAATATGATCTTCCAATCTCTTGCAACCGAGTTGAATGCATTTGCAAGAAGTGATGTTGATTATTCAAGGCAATGGGATGGCACAGTGGCGGGTAGTCCGACAAATCGCAAAGATGTGAGGGATTGTAGATTAATTAGCCCTCTGCAAAATCATCCCTAATGTGTAGGGAGTGGATTACAAAGTGGGATAACATAGAACTAGTGATTGATCAATGGTCGGCAAGGACTTGTCGAGTTGAAGGGCCTGTTTCCATGCTGCATCTCTAAACTAATATAGACGCAAGGAACTGCAGATGCTGGTTTACACAAAAGGACAGAATGTTGGAGTAACTCAGCGGCTCAAGCAGCATCTCTGGATAACATGGATAGATAACCTTTCGTGTTGGGACCCTTCATCCGTTTGAAGAACGGTCCCAACCCAAAACGTCACCTGTCTGTTCTCCAGGGATGCTGCCTGACCAGCTGAGTTACTCCAGCACTTAAAAACTTAACTAATGTTTAGTTAGAGGCAGGAATGAAGAAGTTTGCAAAACGTGGTGGACACTGCCTGGTCCATCATGGGTACAGACCTCCCCACCATTGAAGGGATTTACTGGCGACACTGCCTCTAAAAAGGCAGCCAGCAATATCCGAGACCCGCATCATCATGATCATGCTCTCATTTCACTTCTGCCATCGAGGAAGGTACAGGAGCCTGAAATAACCCAGGATCTGTAGCAGCTTCTTCCATCCAACCATCAGGCTATGAAATACTACAACCTCCAAATATACTCTGAAGGACATAGACTTGGGAGGGGGGGGGGGCATGTTTTTGCCATTTTTGCACTACTATTGTTTGTTTTTACTCAACTTGTCTTTTGCTGTTGTGCTTAGTCTAGATCAGTTTACAAATACAGTGTCGAAACAAGGCCCTTCGGCCCACTTAGTCCACGTCAACCAACATCACTCCGTACGCTAGTTCTATCCTACACACTAGGGACAATTTACCAATTGACCTGCAAAGCTGCACGTCTTTGGGTTGCGGGAGGAAACCGGAACATCCGGAGACAACCCACGCAGTCACAGGGAGAACGTGCAAACTGTACAGACCGCACCCTTAGTCAGGATCGAATCTGGATCTCTGACGCTGTAAGGCAGCAGCTCGACCCGCTGCGCCACTGTGCCGCTCACTTTGTGCTACTGCAAGTAAGAATGTCATTGTTACGTATCGGGACATATGACAAGAAAACACTCTTGACTCTTTTTCCTTCTCGTCCTTCAGGTGTGCCAATTGCTTTGATTGTCCGAGCTGCATGCATACTCTTTCCACAAGGGCCACTAACATCCCTGCACCCCTGCCTGATGACCCGGCCAAGACTACCATGAAGAAGGCTTACTACCTGGCCTGTGGCTTCTGTCGCTGGACCTCCCGGGATGTTGGCATGGCAGACAAATCTGTTGGTGAGTGAGGACTGACCATCATGGATGCAGGGAGATGAATTGAATGCAGTTTAATTTAGTTTATTGTCATGTGTACCGAGGTACAGTGAATAGCATTTTGCTGCGTGCTATCCACTCAACGGAAAGGCTAAACCGGATCACAATCGAGCCGTCCACAGTGTACAGATACAGGATAAAGGGAATAAGGTTAAATGGAGAAAGGCGAAGGAAGGAGGGAGGGAGAAATTAGTTTAGTTCATTATCGTCATGTGTACCGAGGTACAGTGAAAAGCTTTTTGTTGTGTGCTATTCAGTCAGTCGAAAGACTATACGTGATTACAATTGAGCTGTCCACAGTGTGCAGATACATGAAAAAGGGGGATAATATTTAGTGCAAGGTAAAGTCCGATTAAAGATCGTCCGAGGGTCTCCAGTGATGTAGATTGGAGGTCATGACCGATCTTTAGATGGTGATAGAATGGTTCAGTTGCCTGTTAACAGCTGGGAAGAAGCTGTGTATGGGGGAAGACTGCATGGGTAGCCAAATGACTCTTCTGCACTCCGATATTCAGCCAAAAGAGGTTTGGCTGGTAGAAGGGGAACCAAGCACATAGAACACTGGACGTGCATGGTGGCGCGTCGTAGAGTTGCTGCTTCACAGCGCCAGAGACCCGGGTTTGACCCTGACTACGGGTGCTGTCTGTTTGGAGTTTGTACGTTCTCTCTGTGCCCGCGTGGGTTTTCTCTGGGTGCTCAGTTTTTATCCCACATCCCAAAGATGTGTAGGTTTGTAGGTTAATTGGCATTTGTAACATTTCTCCCCAGTATGTAGGGAGTGGATGAGAAAGGGGGATAACGTATAACTAATGTGAACAGGTAATGGATGGTCTCAGTGGGCCAAGAGGCCTGTTTCCCTGCTACATCTCTGAAGTCTAAACAGCAGGCCAGGCCGCATCTATGTAAACGTTGATTGGATTGGAGGACATTAGTTATGTGAAGAGATTGGGCGCATAATGCATCGGATAGGCTGGGCTTGTTTTCCCTTGATTGTTGGAGGCTGAGTCAAAGAGTATTTTATTGTCAAATGTCCCAAACAGAACAATGAAATTCCTACCTGCAGCAGCACAACAGAATGTCCTGTGAACTGTGCTAACAATCTTCTTTCTTTTGCAGCCAGCGGAGGGTGGCAAGAACCAGAGAACCTTCACACCCAGAGGGTGAGTGCCTGCTCTCACATGTAGCAAACAAGACGTCACTGACTGCTGCTGAGCTATGGTCAAAGAGTCCTAGTCATATGGAGTCATAGAGAGATACAGCATGGCCCCAGGCACACATCACCAGGCTGTGGAACAGTTCACACATACAGCTTGGAAACGGGCCCTTGGACCATCAAGTCCATCGATCCTCTCTCCACAAACTAGTTCCATGTTATCCCACTTTCTCACCCACTCGATACACACCTACAATCTCGCATGTCTTTGGGATGTCATGCTAGACCGAAATGCAATGAAGTAAAAGTCAAGTACAGCGGTGTCATACTCTCATCAGTTTAGGCAAGAGTCAAGAGTGTTTTATTGTCTATGTATCAAAATAGAACAATTAAATTCTTACTTCCAACAGCACAACTGACCTGCAAACATGGTACAGACACTCCCCGTCCATCGCAATAGGAGCTTATGTAAAATTGCACTTACATAAACAAGTCTGGCAGTCTGTAATTTTCACAACACTGTACGATCACTCGGGTTTACATCAGAAACAAGCCGGCAATGGCGGTTGTGCTTACCCAGAAGACTGATGGTTGTTGGGAAGAAGCTGCTCCTGAACCCGGACATTACAGTGTGTGATGTAAATGATAACCATTACTTTCCAACTTTCTCTACAGATCAATAAACTGCTGGAGTATTACCACCAACTGGCACAAAGAGAGAAGCTTGAACGTGACCGAAAGAAACTGGTTAGACGTAGAAACTACATGCCCTTGGCTTTTTCTGTGAGTTCCCTTTTACCGAGCCCGCTCACCGCTACTGACTCACTCCTCCGTCCGCCAACTTCTACGGACCTGCAGGTGTTTAACGAACAGGTCCACCACCAATCTTTCCGCAACTGGTAGTCCACCACCTCCTTTAATCCGGAAAAAAGGAGAGCACATTTGAAATCTCCCGCTGGAAGTCCCCCCGAAAATGTGGCGCCGAGGCCGGGTGAGGCGGGCGATCTTGACCTTATCGAGACTTCCAGCCGATCGGCTGGTCGAGTTAGCCCACTCCAGCCGGCAGATTCGTTCCCATAGCTGACTTTCCCGGCCGGCTGTGCATGTCGGCTCCTCGGTGGCCGAGGTAAACCACTCCGGAACCGTGGGATTCCTTTGGGAGGCCGTGTCCTCTGTTGGTCTGGCAAAACGGATATTCCAGAAAGGTTCTGGAACCAAGGATGCCGGTAAATCGGTGGTGGACCTGTATAACGTACATGTATTGTGCAACAATTAGCACCAGTTTCACAGACTTATTCCGTCATACATTCCTATCATACAAGGTGAAGAAAATAAAATGTAACGCTGTTCAGCTCTCTGCTAATGCATTTTATGCCTTGGATCGCAGGACACTCAGGGGTGAACATATGAGGTGTATAAAATAATGAGGGGAATTAATAGGGTGGGGGCATCAAGGATTAGAGAACATTGGTTTAAGGTGAGAGGAGAAAGAATTAATAGGAACCTGAGGCGTTCCAAAACTCGGTGTACGTAGTTTGTGAACTTTGTTTGACATTTAAATCTTTTGCTCACTGTCTGTATAGCAACCAGAGTTGTCTAATTTTTTTAAAAGGAGACAAAGTGCTGGTGGAGTAACTCAGCGAGTCAGGCAGCATCTCTAGGGAACATGGATAGGCGATGTTTCGGGTCAGGGCCCTTCTTCAGACTGATTATGAGCCAAAGGGTCTGTTCTTGTGCTGTACTGTTCAATGTTCTATGTTTTGATCAATGTGATCAGTCTGAAGAAGGGTTCTAACCTGAAATGTCACCTATCCATGTTCTCCAGAGATGCTGCGCGACCCACTGAGTTACTCCAGCACTTTGTGTCGTTTTTGTATACCAGCATCGGCAATGACTCGTCTAGTGTTTAACCAAATCTGTTTAGGTCGTGCATGTTAATTTGATTGTCATAACTGTTGAACTATCTTTTTTTTTTGTCTCAATACTGCTGCTCCTCCTGATGTATAGACACACACTATACATGTGGTGGTGAGTTGGAGTTGCTTATTATGTTCATTTGCCCAGTGTTCTTTGGTCATATTTACGAGGATGTTGCCAGGACTCGAGGGACTGAGATATAGGGAGAACTTGAGCAGGCGAGGACTTTATTCCTTGGAGGGCAGGAGGCTGAGGGGGTGACCTTCTAAAGATCTTTAAAATCATGAGGGAGATAGATAGGATGAATGCACAGAAGAAGGGGAATCAAGAACCAGAGGACGTAGGTTTAAAGTGAGGGGGGGGGATTTAATAGGAACCTGCGGCCATTTTTCACTCAGAGGGTGGTGGGTGTATGGAACGGGTTGCCATGAGACGTAGTTGAGGAAGGTACTATAACAACATTTAGAAGACATTTGGACAGACATATGTATAGAGGGAGATTTAGAGGGATATGGGCCAATAAAGGGCAGGTGGGACTAATGTAGATGGGGCATGGATTAAGTTGGGCCATAAGGCCTTTTGCCATGCTGCATCAGTCTATTGACTAAATGGGATTATCGTAAATAGGGGAACCTTGGTCGGCATGAGCGATTAGGGGTGAAGGGCCAGTATCCGTGCTGTATGACTGTGTATGGACCCATGATCCACGTGAGCATTGTCTGACCTTTTGCTGGAGCCAATGATAGCTCAGGAGCGATGCTCCCTTTCTGTTACATTTGGGAACAATGATAAACCTACTACAAACAAAAGGTTGCCCCCTTCAAGGAAGTGATGGCGTGAGCTTGGAGAGAGGGGTGAGATAGACAACTTTGGGTAATTCAACAGCTCGGCTGAATGGTGACCATTTATACATGTTTGTGGACCTTTAAGTTGTCATTGTTTTAATGCCAGATGATAATAAAAAATAATCTTTACAAGAGAACTTCATAAATCTAGATGTTCTGCTAAATATGTTGGTGTATGCACAGTTGATGAGTGTGTGTGTGTGTGTGTGTACTGTGCATGGTTGCATGCTGTTATTCACATGATTCATGTATACATACAATCAAGTTAATCATTATGAGGTTTCTTTGCCAGATTTCTCATTGTATTGCTAATCCATGTTTAGAGTTCAGAGACACAGTGTGGAAACAGGCCCGCCGAGTCGTCGTCGACCAGTGATCACCCCGTACATTAGCAGTATCCTACACACTAGGGATTATTTACAATGTTACTGAAGCCAAATAACCTACAAACCTGCACATCTTTGAGGGAGGGAGAAAACTGGACCACAGGGAGGAAACCCACGCGGTCACGGGGAGAATGCACAAACTCCATACAGGCAGCACCCGTAGTCAAGATCGAACGTGGGTCTCTGGTGCTGTGAGGCATCAACGTTCAACCCTTCGAGTCTACTCCGCCATTCAATCATGGCTGATCTATCTCCCCCTCTCAACCCCATTCTCCTGCTTCTCCCCATAACCCTTGACACCTGTGCTAATCAAGAATCTGTCAATCTCCACTTTAAAAATACCCAATGACTTAGCTCTCCGTGGCAATGAATTCCACAGCTTCACCACCATCTGGCTAAAGAAATCCTTCCACATCTCCATTCTAGGTACGTCCTTTTATTCTGAGGCTATGCCCTGTAGTCCTAAATGCATTAGTGGAAACGTCCTCTCCGCATCCACTCTATCCAGACCTTTCACTATTCAGTAAGTTTCAATGAGGTCCCCCCCGAACTCATCTAAACTCCAGTGAGGACAAGCCCTTTGGTCATCCCTGGGATCATTCTTGAACACCGCCTCTGGACCCTCTCCTACGCCAGCACATCCAACCTCAGTTATGGGGCCCAAAACTGCTCTCAAAACTTCATATAGCCTGCATTACAGCCCTACTTTCATATATTCTGGGGTTGAAATAGCCTAAATTATCATTGGGACCCAGGCTTGGAAAGGGGGTGAATCTGTCACTGTTGGAGGTGGCATCTCTGTGTGATTGTAGATGGTGTGAACATATCATCTTCTGTCACCCTTCACCCTGCCATAGTGGGATCACGTATGTTCTGTGTTACGTGTTACAGGGAGGAGCCTGGTTTGATTTTGCTACATTCTGTTTTAGGACAAGTATGGCTTGGGTACCAGACTGCAGCGACAGCGAGCTGGCGCTCCAATTATTAGCCTCGCCGGACCAACGTAAGTCTTTTTTAATTCATCCCCAACATGTGATGGGATGAATTTTAAGATGAGGGGGGAAAGATTTAATAGAAACCTGGGGGACAGCTTTTTTTCATGTTAAATTCTATAGTGTTGTGTTCTTTTTATTTTATTTGTGTGGCTGTATGGTAACTCAAATTTCACTGCACCAATTGGTGTATGTGACAAGAGAAGTAACTTGAACTTAAATTTTTTTTACACAAAGGGTGGTAGGTGTAAGAAACGAGCTGCAGAGGAGGTGGTTGAGGCAGGTACTAGCGCAACATTTAAGAAACATTTTGATAGGTACACGGATAACAAATGTTCAGAAGAATATGGGCCAAACGCAGGCAGTTGTGACTAGTGTAGATGGGGCATGCTGGTTGGCGTAGGCAAGTTGGGCCTAAGGGTCTGTTTCTGTGAAATATGACTATGTGTGGCCGGAGGACATTGACCCTGTCTGATGAGTTCATAACTCATAGGAGCAGAATTAGGGCATCCGTCTCTTCGAGTGTACTCTGCCATTTGATCATGGCTGATCTATCTTTCCCTCCCATTCTCATGCCTTCTCCCCATAACCTTTGATACCCTTACTAATCAAGATCCTGTCAATCTCTGCTTTAAAAATGCCCAATGACTTGATCTCCACCTCCAACTTGTACTGTTCTATATAGTTTGTGACGTTTTGGGTTGGTTTGAGTGAGGAAGGGTCCCGACCCGAAACATCATCTATCCAGGCTCTCCAAATATGCTGCCTGACCCACTGAGTTACTCCAGCACTTTATGTGTTAGGTCAGGACCACTCATCCTATCACCAACTAGAGAGTGGTCCTGACCTCCCATCTACCTCATTGGAGACCCTCAGACTGTTTTTAATCGGACTTTACAGGACTTTATCTTGCACTAAACATTATTCCCATTACCCTGTATCTGTACGCTGTGGACAGATTGATTGTAATCAATAAAAGTCTTTCCGCAGAATGGATAGCACGTAACAAAAACATTTTCACTGTACCTCAGTACCCATGATAATAAACTAAACTGAACTAACGCTAAACAGTTTCTTCCCAGCTGTTATCAGGCAATTGAACCATCCCATCACCAACTAGACAGCGGTCCTGACCTCCCATCTACCTCATTGGAGACCCTTGGACTGTCTTTAATCGGACGTTACTGGACTTTATCTTGCACTAAACATTATTCCCAAACCCTACTTCTTCTTGCGAATGAAACATAAACCAAAGGAATAGTTAGATCTCAAGCTGGGTGTTGAGCAGCCAGGTTGTTGTCTCTGCGTCAATGTCTGCCAGGCCCTGAGCTCCATTTGGTGGGTGGTAGAGCAGGCACCCAGAGATGACATGGTTGGCTGTCTGTTGTTCTGCTCTGCATTCCCAGGCTGGGCTGGGATGATAGTGGTTTACCCGCTGAGTTACTCCAACACTTGAACTTTTCTCCTGCCCTCTAGGTTGAAAGAAACAGATGACCACAAGGAGATCAAGATCGAGCCTGCCCAGGCATTGGAGGAGGTTGAACCTCTGCCTGAGGATTACTACACTAGACCCATTAATCTGCCCGAAGGTAAGAGCCAGGTCAGGCTACGGGAGATGGAAAATTGATATACTGGGCCGCAAAGTCAGCCTGGAAAGTCGGCTATGGGAACGGATCTGCCGGCTCCGGCAGGGCCAGGGTTCCAGAGCCCCGGCCACAGGGGACAAATTCGACCTGCTGATCAGTCGCAGCAATCCCGATGAGGTCGAGATCAGCCGCCTCACCCAGCCTTGGCCCCACATTTTCGGGGGGGACTTCCAGGGTGGGATTTCAAGTGGCTCTCGTAATTTGGTCCGGATTTAAGGAGGTGCCAGACCACCAGTTGCTGGAAAATCTGTGGTGGACGTGCACTATTGCTGGACACAGTCATTGAGCCCTTACCACATCTGGCACAGTGGTGCAGCGGGTAGAGCCGCTACCTCAGCATGGGAGACTTGTGTTGTTCCTGACCTCAGGTGCTGTCTGTGTGTGGAGTTTCCACGTTCTCTTTGTGACCGTGTGGGTTCCCCCCCCCCCTCCAAAGACGTGCAGGTTTGAAGGTTAATTGCCTTCTGTAAATTGTTCATAATCTTTAGAATAGAACTATTGTATAGGGTGATTGCTGGTTGGCACGGACTCAATACGGCCTGTTTCCATGCTGTATCTCTAAAGTAAAGTCTAAAATCTTAACATGGATAGGTGATGTTTCGGGGTCGGGTTTTAATCATCCTGATCATTTCTGTTTTTACCTTTCAGTGACGACCCTTCACCAGCGACTGTTGCAACCAGACTTCCAGCCCATCAATGCCTCCCAGCTGTATCCCAAACACAAGCATCTCCTCATAAAACGCTCTCTGCGTTGTCGGGTAAGTCTAGAGCGAAATCCAGCCCCATTCGCCTTGTTACAGCGGTTAGACAGTGGCACAGTCCACCACCGATTTTTCTGCACCCTTGGTCCAGAGCCTTTCTGGATTATTTGTTTTGCCAGACCAACAGGGGTCACCTCCTCCGTGAGGAGTCTAACGGTACAGGAACGGTCCACCTAGGCCGTCGGGGGGCCGAGATACCGGTCCGCAATGCCAGCCACGGAAGTCGGCGATGGGAACTGATCCTCCAGGATCCAGCCATGCTGGAGGTCCAGAGCCCCGGGGCAAATTCGATCGGCCGCAGTAGTCCTGATGAGGTTGAGATTGTCCACTTCACCTGGCCTAGGCACCACATTTTCGGGGGGACCTCCGAGGGATTTTAAGTGCGCTCTCGTAATTTTGTCCGGATTAAAGGGGGTGCCGGACCACCAGTTGCCGGAAAATCGGTGGTGGAGCTGGAGTATTGTAAAAAATATCGGTGGCCAAGCCATGCTCTTAGAACCGCACGCAGATACAAGCACTCTGTGAACCCTTACGTTAAACAGATTTTACGTAAATTCATACGTGCTAGCAGCAGAATTAGGCCATTCGGCTCATCACGTCTGCTCTGCCATTCAATCATGGCTGATCTATCTTTCCCTCCCAACCTCATTCTCCTGACCTTATTTTGGGGCTGTGCCTTCTGGTCCTAGACTTTCACATGTGAATAACTGCCCAAAAGAACTCACTGAAAGTATTAACCATCTCAGCGGCATTTGACTGCTTCCAGGGCACTCTCTGGGTAAGCATCGCTGCAATTGCCGGCTTGATTCCGATGTGAACTCGAGTGATCATACAGTGTTGTGCAAATTACAGACTGCCTTGGTTGCACTAGGAACTGAGTACAGAACTGTAAGTCGGGGAGTTCCTGTATTTGGAATTACATTCACTCCAAACGATGCCTCGCCAAAGTTCTGTGAAGCTGCAGAGTTAGGAAGTCATGATTCAGCTTTATAAGACTTTATAGAACCCTTAACAGCATTGATGGGCAGAGGGATCTTGAAATCCAAATTCACAATTCCCTGACAGTGGCAACATAAGTAGATAGAGCAGTAAAGAATGCATATGGCATGCTTGCCTTCATAGGTCAGAGCATTGAGTGTGAGTCGAGAATGTTTTATTGTCACGTGTCCCAGATAGGACAATAAAATTCTTACTTGCTGCAGCACAACAGAATATGTAAACATAGTACACTGTAAACAATGTAATAAACAAAAGAAGAAAAGTTTGGTGTGTATATATATATATACACATATTCACAAGTACACACAGACACATATATTTATATATATGTCAGGAAGTCATGATGCAGCTCTATAGGTCTTTGATTAGGCTGCATTTAGAGTATTTTGTACAGTTCACCTGGTCACCCCTTTACAGGAAGGTTGTGGAACGTTTGGAGAGGGTTCGAAGGTTTATCAGAATGTTGCCTGGATTAGAGGGTTTCAGCTACAGAGAGAGAGAGAGAGGTTGGACAGATTTGGATTGTTTTCTCTGGAATGTCAGAGGTTGTGGTAAGACCTGATAGAAGTATATAAAGTGATGAGAGGTGCAGATAGGGTGGACAGTCAGAACCTTTATCCCCAAGGTGGATATGTCAAACAGCAGAGGGCATAGTTTTAATTGGTGAGAGGGGCAAAGTTTAAAGGAGATGTGTGGGGATGTGTTTTTTTTTACACAGAAGGTTGTGGGTACCTGGAATGCGCTGCAGGTGGAGGCAGATACGATAGTGGTGTTTAAGAAGCTTTGTGATAGGCAGGGGTGTGCAGGGAATGGAGGAAAATAGATCACGTTCAGTATTTATATTTGGCATGGACATTGTGGAATGAAGGGTTTGTTTTTATGCCGTACCATTCTATTGTTCTGTGTTAAAAGCCTTGCACAAGGCTTGGGGACGGCACAGTGGTAGAGTTGCTGCCTCACAGCACCAGAGACTCAGTTCGATCATGACTACGGTGTTTGTACGTTCTCCTTGTGACCACATGTGGTTTTTCCGGGTGCTCCGGTTTCCTTCCACATCCCAAAGACGTACAGGTTTGTATGTTAATTGGCTTTGATAAATATTGTAAATTGTCCCCAGTGTGTAGAATGGTACTAATGGATTGGGATCGCTGGTTGGCGCAGACTCGATGGGTCGAAGGGCATGTTTCCGCGCTGTCTCTCTAAATTAAGCGAATCTAAAACTTTTCATGCCTAATTTATCATGATACAAAGTTGCAGGGAAAGATCAAACATGACTGCTTGGACTGCACTCCTCAAGGCACCATTCTGTTAATGTCCTTTTGCATTTAAAGCTCGTTTAGGTTTTGTTTAACTTGGCTGTAACACTGCAGCCACTCCTGTAATATCCATAACAAATTCTCACATCAGAACATGGACGCTAATGTGAGCCGTTCTCCGTAAATAATAAAACGGGCTTCTGCCCAGTTCCAGAACAAACATGAGATCAGCACTTTTGACTGCTTAGCCATGCGTTTATTTCGATTATCTTGTTTTCTTTAAAAGAACATCTGATTCGAGGGGCAAATCAGATCAAAATTCGCTTGTTCCAAGTAGTTCGTTTTGTCATGAATGCATGATATTTTGTAGACAAGGCAAAGTGGTTTTCCATCTTAAACATGCAATGCCAATCTTCTGTTATCTTACTAAAACCAATTTTCATCACAAGTTGATAATATCCACAAAAGCAGAATAAGATTAGTAATACTTAAGTCTTATAGCAGAATAGGTAAAAGTAAACCAGGTTACACCGACTACCCCCCCCCCCCCCCCTCTCAGATCCCCCACTATCCTTCCGCAGGACTTTGCCTCCACTTCTGTCCACTCCCCTGCCCCTCTCTGACCCTAACCCTCACTGTTGTCATGTTTTCACCATCCCCGCCCCCCCTTGACCTCAATAGAATCTGAAGAAGGGTCTCGAACCGAAACGTCACCTATACTTTTTCACCCAAGATGCTGCCTGACCTACTGAGTTACTCCAGAATGTTGTGTCTATATTCTAGTAATAATTAAGTCCTCTTTGTAAGTATAGGCTGTAATACATAGCAGACTAGGCAATATCCGTGGAGGAAAAAGGATGGATAACGTTTTTGTTGAGGAACCTCGGACTGATGAAGAAGAATCCAAAACATCATCTGTCCATTCCCTCCACAGATGCTGCATGACGGGATGAGTTACTCCAGCACTTTGTATCTTGTTTTGCCTATCTAATAGCCTCTTAAACGCCACTGTCGTATGTGTTTCTTTTGCTGAGCAAGACAGTTTTCCAAAGATAGACACAAAGTGCTGGAGTAACTCAGCGGGTCAGGCAGCATCTCTGTAGAAAATGGATTGATGACGTTTAAGGTCGGGACCTTTCTTCCATCAGTTTTCCAGTTGTATTAAATGAGACCATGGTGGTGCAAAAATAACCTTGAAGAGAAGAACAATGTTTCTAAACTCCTAAGCAATCATGGTTTAAAATGAACTAAACCAATGCTAATCATGTGGCATGCAGTTTAAATTCTGTTTAATATCGGACGTGTGAGACGTGCAGTGTGTCCGTTTGACTTTAATTTCTTCATTCTCTCTCCTTGCTGTTTGTCCCCCTTCCCCATCCCACCTTCCCTACCCTGTATCCACGTTCCTGTGCGCTGTAGAAATGTGAACACAACTTGAGCAAGCCCGAGTTTAACCCAACTTCCATCAAGTTCAAGATCCAGCTTGTCGCAGTGTAAGTTCATCCTTCGATTCAATACCATACACCCGTTCACACGAGTTCAATATGAAGAGGGAGTGACCAGGGTAAGACTGGTCCTTGATTATGCTGGTGGCCTTGCCGAAGCAGTGTGGTGTAGATGGAGTCAATGGAAGGGAGGTTGGTTTGCGTGATGGTCTGGGCTGTGTCCTCAATTCTCTAACATTTATTTTAGAAGTGGCTGATGAGTGAACGCACAGTCGCTTACTCAGGGGCAGGGAATCAAAAACTGGAGGTTCAAGGCGAGAGGGGAAAGATTTAATAGGATGATCAGCCATGATCACATTGAATGACGGTGCTGGCTTGAAGAGCCGTATGGCCTACTCCTGCACCTATTGTCTATTGGAACCTGAGGGGCAACTCTCACAGAAAGTGGTGGGTGTAATTAATGTGCTGCTAGAGGAGGTAGTTGAGGCAGGTACAATAACAATGTTCAATAGATATTTGGACAGGTACATTGATAGGAAAGGTTTAGAGGGAGATGGGCCAAACGGAGATGAGTCCAAACGGACTAGTGCGGATGGGACATGTTAGTTGGCATGGGCAGGTTGGGCCTTGTGCCTGTTTCTGTACTTTGTGACTATGATTCTGTCTCAATCCACAGCCTCACAAATCAATATGCAAATGGTTTCTCCAGCTCTCTGCCCTAACCCAGCATCAACATCCCAACACTCCGAGACCCACCCTGACCGGAAGAAATCTTTATTGAATCTCTAATTAGAATCACTAATTGAATCTGATGCCCATTTAATGTTACCAGCAAGTATCCTTACTTGCATTATTTATTTACTGCAGGGGCGTCAAAATACCCGCCTGCATAGGGGTCCAATCCGGCCAGCGGGATGATTTGGGGGGGAAAAAAGTATATTCACGGCCATTTATTATGTATCTGTCCGGCAGCCGCTCTCTCTCCCACCGCTGTCTGTGTCGCCTGCTGCGCCGGCAGGGGCGCTCCCGTCCTCCGCTCCGTGATTGGCCAGCGGTTGCCATGGGGATGTTTACCCTCCAGCAACCACTGTCAAAACAGACAAGATGGTGGCGCTGAGCTCCACTTGGCCTCGGGCTGGCTGACTGACATTCGCCCGTGCACAACTGATCCGGCCCACACAAAGTCACATTTTGCCCAATCCGGCCCGTGACCTAAGATGAGTTTGACACCCCTGATTGATGCACTGAATGACACTGAATTTCCACCCATTAAGTGCAGCCATGTCTAAATGTTTAGCTGCATTGTGCAACCACTGCTTGCTAGGATTATAGTTGAACAGGTTGCTTTATGGATGTGGAACTGGCTTACTGACAGAGGGTTGTGGTGGAAGGTCTATAGTCAGTCTGGAGATCTGTGACCAATGGAGTTCCGCAGTGATCTGCAGAGTTGCTGCCTTACAGCGGCAGAGACTCGGGTTCCACCCTGACTAAGGGTGCTGTCTGTAGGGAGCTTATACATTCTCTCTGAGACGGCATGTGTTTCCTCTGGGTGCTCCGGTTTCCGGCGGCCGTGTGGCAGCACTCTAAATGAAATGGCACGTTCTTATTTTTTGTTCTGCAGTAACTACGTTCCAGAGGTACGGATTCTGACCATTCCCAACCTGCGCTTCATGAAGGCAAGTACAATTCAAGGCCAGGCGCAAAACACCACGGGTGCCTCGACTCCAAAACTAAAAAGCAGACTGCACTTCAAATACGTAGCAGGCCAGGCAGCGTCTGAAGGGAGAGAAAGTGCTGGTTGATTGCCAGCAGTCTGTTTTAGATCATAGAACACTACAGCACAGGAACAGACCAGGATGACCCTGTCAAACATGATGCTAAAATAAACTAATATCTGCCTGAACCTGATCCATATCCCTCCATTCCCTGCATATCCATGTGCCTATCCAAAAGCCTCTTAAATGCTACTATTGTATCTGTCTCCCCCACCATCCCTGGCAGAGCGTTCCAGGCATCCATCAGCCTCTTATGCAAAAAAAACCCACACATCTCCTTTAAACTTTGCCCCTCTCACCTTAAATCTATGCCCTCTAGTTTTTATTATATATCTACCTTGGGAGAACGATTCTGACTGTCGACCCAATCTATGCATCTCATAATTTTATTTGCTTCTATCATGTCTCCCTTCAACCTCCAGCGTTCCAGAGAAAACAATCCAAATCTGTCCAACCTCTCCCTGTAGCTAATGCTCCGTAATCCAGGCATCATCCTGGTAAACCCCCTCTGCACCCTCATCACATCCTTCCTGTAATGGGGTCGACCAGAACTGCAGGGAATACTCCAAATGCGGCCTAACCAAAGGCTGATAAAGCTGCATCGTGACTTCCCGACTCTTATACTCTCCCTGGGAACCCCAACGAGATTGTGGAAACTCCACACGGTGAACAGCGTAGGTGAGGATTGAACTGGGGTCACACTGGGGAAAGGGTTCTTCCTGTTACCCTAGCTTTGCCTCTCATAAGTTTATACACTTCTATCAGGTCTTCCCTCAACCTCTGACTTTCCAGGGAAAACAATCCTGGACAAAGCGTGAGTGACGGGCCCTTTGGCCCATCATGTTCTGGTGGGACTGGGTTAGTCCTGCCTTTCCCCAGGGTTGAGTGAGGGGTGAGGAGGTTGACGAATGCCGAAGATGGGGGCGAGGTCAGATGGTGGTGGGGAGCTTGGTCAGCCCTTGATGTTGCTGGTGCCTCTTGTTTCAGGAGAGCCAGGTGCTTCTGACCCTGACAAACCCGGTGGAGAATCTCACCCACGTGACCCTGCTGCCGTGCGAGGAGTCCGACTCTGACATTGCTGACAGCACTGCCAAGGTAACGCAGTCCTTCTCCCTTCCTTCCTCTCCTCTCCTCCGGGTGTCAGCGTAGCTCACAGCGCCTGGGGCCCGGGTTCCATCCTGACTCTGGGTGCTCTCTGTGCGGAGTTTGTACGTACTCCCTGTGACTGCGTGGGTGCTCCAGTTTCCTCCCACACCCCAAAGATACACAACTTGGGAATCTATCTCTAATCCACTGTATCTCTAAACTGAACACTTTTTGAGCCTTTTTGTATGAACCAGCATCTGCAGTTCACTGTATCCAAAAAATAATGTGGATTGCATGTGATAGTGTTTATATTGGCAGATTTTAGCTTCTAATGGAGTTAGATTATTTTCTGCAGCAATAACAGGATGTGTGCTTGGCACACTGGGTCTCGGCGACACTAAGATCCTGTTTATCTTCCATTCGAGCTGCCCACACCAGCTCAAATAGAGTGTGTTGCTTGTGAAATCTCAAGCTTGCTGCTGCTATTTTAAGCTTGCCATTTGGATACAGTTAACCTAGCGTTGAGGCAGTAAATAGCTTCAGTGCTCTCTGCCACAGTGTACAGATATAGAATAATAACATTGAGTGCAAGATAAAGTCCAGTGAAGTCCGATTAAAAAATAGTCTGAGGGTCTCCAGTGAGGTAGTTGGGAGGTCAGGACCACTCTCTAGATGGTGATGGGATGATTCAGTTGCCTGATAACAGCTGGGAAGCAACTGTCCCTGAATCTGGAGGTGTGCGTTATCACACTTTCTGTACCTCTTGCCAGATAGGAGAGGGGAGAAGAGGGAGTGACCGGGGTGAATCTGGTCCTTGATTATGCTGGTGGCCTTGCCGAGGCAGCGTGAAGTGTAGATGGAGTCAATGGGAGGGAGGTTGGTTTGTGTGATGGTCTGGGCTGCGTCCACAACTCTGCAGTTTGTTGCGGCCTTGGATAGAGCTGTTCCCAAACCATGCTGTTGTGATACATCCTGATGAAATGCTTTCTATGACGCATCTGTAGAAGTTGTTGAGGGCTGTTGTGGACATGCTGAACTTCCTACTTCATCTGAGGAAGTAGATCTAGATGATGCCTAAACGTTGTGTGCGCCAGGTCCCAACCCCCTTCCGCATGACAGGATTCTCCCTCAAATCCATCTCCCAGCTCAAAACCTCTTCTGTCTTTCTACCTGTATCCACCCATCAATCTCCAAGCTTTGCCCCGCCCCCACCTCGCGTCCAGCTTTCTCCCCCCACCTCCATCGGTCTGAAGAAGTGTCCCGACCCGAAACATTGCCTATCAGCGCCCCGTCCTCTCGCTGATTGGCTGCTGTAAATCCGCCCTCCCTCTAATTGGCTGCCATGACTCGCTCCTCTGATTGGCTGTGGTGTCCTTGCAGGTGGTGCTCCCCTCCAATGAGATTGTCCTGGCGGGGAAGGACGCAGCGGCAGAGTACGACGAGCTGTCAGAGCCGCAGGAGTTCCACGACCACCCCCCGAGTGAGTGGGGGAGGGGGGGGGCATGGGGATCCACACAGGGAGGGAGGGGTGGAGAGGTAAGGGTTGGGGGGGTTGGTGGGCGCAGGGAGAGGGGTGAGATGGGGTGGAGAGCAGGAGGAGGGTGCAGGAGCAGGGGAGAGGGGGTGGAGCGTGAGGAGGGGGAAGGGGCAGGGTTGAGAGTGGGGAGAGTACAGCTGGGAGCAGCAGGGGGTGAAGGGCGCATGGGGATGAGGGAGAGCGCGGGGTGGGGAAAGGGGGAGATTGCGGGGTGAAGTGGGTGTGGGGGGGGGAGGGAGGGAGCGTGGGGAGAGGGGTTAGAGAGCACGGGGCTCTCCAGAGTTTGCTACCCGCTAACCCCCCGTTCTCTCTCCCGCAGCGTGGTGGCGTTCCGCAAGGCCAACAAGGTGGGCGTGTACGTGCGGGTGGTCCCCCAGAACGACAGCGGTCCCGTCACCGTCAGCTTCCGGCTCCGACACAACTTCCCCACCCCCCCGGGCCCCTGCGTCCTCCCGACCAGCCCGACTCCCCCCCCCCTGACACTGTGTGGCTCACACAGACCCTCCAACTCACCCTAGGCCCCCTCGCTCCATGAGGGTGGGGAGGTCAGACCGCCTCACCTACTGCACCCTCCCCTCCTCACTCCCCCCATAACTACCACATCCCTCCCCTCCCCCGTTCACACTAGTTCTGTTATTCCTCCCATGACATGACCTCCCTTCACCCCTCCCCCCTTCCTCCCCCCCTCTCCCCCCCCCCCCCCCCCCCCCCCCCCCCCTCCTCTCCCCGTCCCTTTGCTCTGACTCCCCCATCCCCAGCATGGCACATAGCTCACAGTTTAGCCCCGGTACATCCGGCCCCCACCGCTGCATCTGTCCCCACTCCCAAACACCAGCTGAAGTTCAGACCTGACGTGTCTCAGACAGATTTTCAGGCGGACAGATCCGTCTCAGACAATCAGACGGCGTCTCAAGATGCGGAACAGAGGGGGTCCCAGACAGATAGACGGGGCCAGACGCCGTCTTGGATGGACCGACAAATTGCCAGACAGATGGAGGACAGACACTGAGTAGACGGAGACAGATGAGGTCTTAGACAGTGAGGGTCCCAGATAGACAGGCGGGAAGCAGAGGGGTGACAGCTGCTCTAGCACGGTTACCCCCTCTCCCCGTGGTGAATGTGCTGCCTTCCCCCCTCGCTGTGGGCACGCCATGGTATGGGACAAAAAGGCCGTTCTGCCTGTCTATCTCCCTCCCGTGCCCCGGTCCGGCTCGTGACTCCGCTTCCCGTAACCGCTGTGCTGTCACTGTAGATGTCCTAACATATTCACATGTAACTTATGTATTGACTGAATAAACATGCGTGTAACCCTCCTGGCTGTGTATGTGGTTTATCACCATCATATAGCATGGAAACAGGCCCTTCAGCCCAAATTACCCATACCGACCAACATGTCCCCTCTACACTAGTCCCACCTGCCCGTGTTTGGCTCGTGTACCTCTAAACCTGTCCTATCTTATGGAACTGTCTAAATGTCCCTTGATCATTGCTGAAGTAACTACCTCCTCCAGCAGCTTGTTGCACATACCCATCACTTGTGTGGAAATGTTGCCCCTCCATTCCTCTTAAATCTTTGCCCTCTCACCTTAAACTTCTGTCTTAATTTCTTGACCCTCTCTGGGTAATCCTATCATTCACCCTATTTATTCCTCCCATGACTTTGTACACCTCTACAAGATCACCTCTTATCCTCCTGCTCTCCAAGGAATAAAGTCCCAGCCTGCTCAACCTCTCCCTATAAGCTCAGGCTTTTGCATTCCTGAGGGCATGCTGAATGGAACAGGCCCTTCGGCCCACAATGCCTGTGCTGAACACTATGCCAGGTTAAATTAATGTTCCCAACCTGCACAAGATCCATATTCATTAAAAGCCTTCGAAACAACACTATCATATCTGCCACCATCACCATCGCTGGTGTTCCTGACACCCACCCACCACCCTCTGCATAAAAAAAACTTGCCCCGCATATCTCCTTTAAACTTTGCCCCTCTCATCTCAACGCTATGCTCTCCAATCTTTGACATTTCCACCCTGGTTTCTGTTTATACCTCTCGTCATTTTATAAACTTCTTCCCTCAGCCTCCGACATTCTAGAGAAAAGAATCTCAGTCTGTCCAACCTCTCCCTGTAGCTAATACCCACTAATCCAGGCAACATTTGGGTTAACCACCTATGCAGACTCTCCAAAGACTCCACATCCCTCCTGTAATGGGTTGACCAGAACTGCAAGCAATACTCCAAATGTGGCCTCTCCAATGCATCGTGACTTCCGGACTTTTATACTCAATGTACCAACCGACTGCTTTAATTTATGGCTGAATTAGGCTATTCGGCCCATCAGGTCTTCTACACCATTCAATTATCACTGGTCTATCCCTATCATCCCTATTCCACTGCTTTCTCCCCATAACCTTCGACTCCATTACTAATCAAGAACATGGCCTCCACAGCCGTCTGTGGCAGGGAATTCCACAGATTCACCACCCTGGCTAAAGTACCTCCTTTTATTCTGAGTCCATGCCCTCTGGTCCTAGACTCTCCCACTAGTGGAAACATCCTCTCCACATCCACTCTATCCAGGCCTTTCACTAATCGGTACGTTTCAATGATTGGTCCATTCATCCATCAAACTCCAGCGAGTACAGGCCCAGTGCCGTCAAACGTTCCACATTCGTTAACCCAGTCATCTCAGGGATCATTCTTGTAAATGTCCTCTGGACCCTCTCCAACGCCAGCACATCCTTCCTCAGATATGGGGCCCAAAACTGCTCACAATATTCCAAATGTGGTCAGACCAGTCCCTGAAAAAGCCTCAGCATTACATCCCTGCTTTTATATTCTAATCCCTTCAAAATGAACATGAGCATTGCCTTTGCCTTCCTTACGCGAAAGTCTGGAAGTCAGACTGTAGTGAGAAAGACACGTCAAAAGCTGTCTTTAAGTTCGCCCGACGACACCATCGTTGTTGGACAAATTATGAATAATGATGAGTCTGGGTACAGGAAGGAGATCGCTTGACTGGTGCAGACAAAGAATTTGTTCTCAAAGATAGACATTTGGAAATGTAGAGACCCTTCAGGTCAACCCAAAACGTTACCCGTCCTTTTTCTCCAGAGATGCTGCCTGACCCGGTTAGATATTCCAGCAATTTGTGTCTATCTTTGGTATAAACCAGCATCTGCAGTTCCTTGTTTCTGCAACTTTGTTCTCATGTCAGTAAGACCAAGAAGCTGATTGTGGACTTTGGAAGAGGAAGGTCAAAGATCCATAAACCTGTCTTCATCGACGGGATGTTGGTGGAGAGAGTCAAAAACTTCAAGTTCCTGCACTGGTTTATCTCTGAACATCTGTCCTGGACCCAACACATTGATGCAATCATAAAGAAAGCCTCGACATCCTGAGAAGATTCGGAGGGTATGTCAATGAGTACTTTCCCGAACTTCTACAGGTGCACAGCAGAAAGCATGTTAACTGGTTGCATCACGGCCTGGTTCAGTAACTCTTAACGCCCAGGAATGAAGGAGATTATAGAGAGTGGTGGACAGTGTCCATCACAGGTACTGACCTCCCCACCATCAATGGGATTTACAGGAGGCGCTGCCTCAAAAAGGCAGGCAACATCATCAGAGACCCACACCACCCTGGCTACGCTCTCACCTCATTCCTGCCATCAGAAGAAGGTACGGGAGCTTCTCCCCTGCACCATCAGGCTCAAGCACTGCACAACCTCAACTATGGACTGTCCTTGGTGGCTTTAGTATTGGGGTTATTGATTTACTTAGTTAAGTTGAGAGATACAGCATGGAAACAGGCCCTTTGATCCATTGAGTCCATGCCAACCTGTTCACACTAGTTCTATGTTATCCCACTTTCTCATCCACTCCCTATTCATTAGTGGCAATTTACAGTGGGATAATTAACCTGCAAACCCGCACATCATTGGGATGTGGGAGGAAACTGGAGCACCCGGAGGAAACCCACGCGGTCACAGGGTCAACGTGCAAAACTTCACTCAGCCAGTACCCAGTCAGGATCGAACCAGGACGGGTCACTAGCGCTGTGAGGCAGCGGTTCTACCAGCTGTGCGCCCGAAGGAAATAAAATAATATTTAAATGTTGTTTATTATGTTGTCCATGAGCACTGTGTTTATCGGCCTGTTCAGCTGCTGCAAGTAAGAATGTTGTTCTTCTGTTGTCAGTACCGATGACAATTAAATACTCTTGACCGCGGATCTAGTAGCTTCCGTGGACTAGATTCGAGTGTCAAGAGCATTTAATTGTCATCTGTACCGACAACGGAAGAATAAAAGATATACAGGAGTCCACACCTGCAGTCCAACGGATACAGTAGATGCGGTTGGAGGAGGTGCAAGTGAACCTCTGCCTCACCTGAAAGGACTGTCAGGGTCCTTCGACAGAGTCGAGGGAGGAAGTACATGGACAGGTGATGCATCTGCGGTTGCAGGGGAAGGTACCTGGGGAGGTGATGGTTTGGATGGGAAGTGATGAGTTAACCAGGGAGTTAGCGGAGAGAACAGTCTCTGCAGAAATTGGTAAGGGATAAAGATGGGAAGATGTGGCTAGTTGATCCCGTTGGATTTAAAGGGGAGGGAGGTGTCGGTGATGGTCCAAGTGAATTTGAGTGCATTTAAAGGGGAGGGAGGTGGAAATAAGCTATTGAATAAACAGTGGTCAGTGTACACATAAGGAACTGCAGCACAGTTCCTGTAGAAGGATTCCAGCCTGAAATGTTACCTATCCGTGTTCTCCAGAGATGCTACCTGACCCGCTGAGTACTTTGTGTCTTTCACCATGTCTGTGACCACACTGAGCGATAGCTCACTGCTGCCACCTGCTGTCCCTTCCCAAGGTGAGGGCGTCGAAACGTTGGAAAAGTAGTAGACACTAGGAACTAGTTTAGAAGTAACTGCTGGGTTAAACCGATGAAAGACACAAAATGCTGGAGTAACAGCTGGACAAGCAGCATCTCTGGAGAGAAGGGTGACATTTTGGGTCAAAACCCTTCTTCAGATAGTCGGGAGAGCGAGACAGAGCTATGGAAGGTTAAGGTGTGAAAACACAGAATCAAAGCAGATGATGATTAGGAAATGTAGCTAGACACAAAAAGCTGGAGTAACTCAGCGGGACAGGCAGCATCTCTGGAGAGAAGGTCTTGACCCTTCTGACCGCGTCTGAAGAAGGGTCTCGACTCGAAACGTCGCCCATTTCTTCTCTCCAGACATGATGCCTGTCCCGCTGAGATATCCAGCTTTTTGTGTCTATCTTCAGTTTAAACCAGCATCTGCAGTTCCTTCTTAAATGTAGAATGGTTCATGTAGAGGTTGGAGGAGGTGCAAGTGAACCTTTTCCTCACCTCCTCCCTCGTCCATCCAGGGATTCCGACAGTCCTTTCAGGTGAGGCAGAGGTTCACTTGCACCTCCTCCAACCTCATCCGCTGTTCCAGGTGTGGACTCGTATATCGGCGAGACCAATCGCAGGCTCGGCAACCATTTCGCCTAGACCCACCCTATCTCCCGGTTGCTAAACATTTTGTGTAGGAATGAACTGCAGATGCTGGTTTACATCGAAGATAGACACAAAATGCTGGAGTAACTCAGTGGGTCAGGCAGTATCTCTGGAGAGAAGCAATGGGTGACGTTTCAGGTTGAGATCCTTATTCAGACACTTTAACTCCACAATCTCCGAGTTTCCAAACATTTTATTTCCCCCACCCATTCCCATACTGACCTCTCTGTCCTGGGCTTCCTCCACTGTCAAGAGTGAGGCCACACACACATTGGAGGAACAGCACCTCATATTTCACGGGCAGTTTACAGCCCAGTGGTATGAATATTGATTTCTCTAATTTCAAGTAACCCTTGCATTCCTATCCAAGTCACCCTGCAGCCTCATAGCATCATCCTTGCAGCTCACACTTCCATCCAGCTTTGTGTCAAGTTTGCAGAATGTCCTTCTCCTGTACCTATTTTTCTGTTTCTACCCCTTATTCTAAATCATGACCCCTGGTTTGGGACTCAATATGATCATGACTGATAATGTAAAATCAGTACCCCATTCCTGCATTTTCCCCAAATCCCTTGATTCCTTTAGCCCTAAGAGCTAAATCTAATTCTCTCTTGAAAGTTAGGACATTTAGGAGTGAGATGAGGAAAACCCTTTTCAGCCAGAGTTGTGAATCTGTGGAATTCTCTCCCACAGAAGGCAGTGGAGGTCAATTCACTGGATGTTTTCAAGAGATATCAAGTGATATGGGGAAAAGTAGGAACAGGGATATGATTCTGGATGATTAGCCATGAAGTTGGGGTGGAAGATTGCAACCTTCACATGGTCTGCCCTGTTTCCACTAATGCAATCAACTCGACGTGCACAAACAGAAGATCAAATAGAACAAGTTGTCCTACACCTTTAAGCTGTGCACGCCACACGAAAGAAGAAGAAGCCATGAAGTTCTCTTGGACTTCTACAGGTGTACAGTAGAGAGCATATTGATTGGTTGCATCAGAGCCTGGGTTAGCAGCTTGAATGCCCACGAGCGAAAAAGACTGCAAAAAGTTGTGAACACTGCCCAGTCCATCACCAGCTCTGACCTCCCCCCATCGAAGGGATTTATTGGAGTCTCTGCCTCAAAAAGGCAGTCAGCATCATCAGAGACCTACACCATCTTGGCCACACACTCATTTTACTCCTGCCATCGGGGAGATGTTACAAGAGCCTGAAAACGGTAACGTCCAGGTTCAGGAACAGCTTCCCTTCTGCTTTCAGGCTATTAAACACTACAAACTCAAATAAGCTCTGAACTACCATGTTGTGTGTGTACTTGTACTGTGTGTTCAGTGTGCATATATACACACTGAACTTTTTTTTCTCTTGTTTATCATATTGTTTACAGTGCACTATGTGTACATATTCTGTTGTGCTGTTGTGCTGCAGCAAGTAAGAATTTCATTGTTCTATCTGGGACATATGACAACCAAACTCTCTTGACCATATTGAATGGCGGTGCTCCTGTACATACTTTGTGTTTCTATTCCGTCTCTCTCCGTCCCTCCCCACACTAGTTCTCCAACTATTTTCTGTCCTGATCAATTTTACTGATTGTAAGCCTCCTGGTCACCATCCCCTCAGCCCATTCTACATTTCCTTAGCAGTATCGACTTTGATCCGTGGTTTTCACACCTTACCCTTGCATATCTCTAAGTCTCCCTCTCCCCTGACTCTCAGCCTGGAGCAAAGATCCCATAGCGAGCTATAGGATATTTGGTCTGGAGAAGGGTCTCGACATGAAACGTCCACCATTGCTTCCCTCTCCCAGACGCTGCCCGTCCCGCTGTTTGTCTCTGTCACCAAAGGTCCTATAGGCAATATGCAAAGATAGCAAAGATCCTAGAAGATCCTATCCTCTATAATCTTTGCTATAGGGTCTTATAGTAGTTTAATGTGGACAGGGCGCGCGGTGCAGGCCGGGCCGCTGGAGGACTGGGCGCGCGGTGCAGGCCGGGCCGCTGGAGGACTGGGCGCGCGGTGCAGGCCGGGCCGCTGGAGGACCGGTGGTGGCCGGGGCACGATGGCGACGTCGCTGGGAGCCAACACGTACAACCGGCAGAACTGGGAGGACGCGGTGAGCGGCGGCGGGACCGGGGGACAGGGCTGAGGATCATGGGGGCGCTCCCGATCCCGATCCCGATCCCGATCCCGATCCCGAAGGCGATCCCTCCTCCCACGCACTCGGGACGGCCGCCTGGAGCAGCCCGCGGCCTCGGGCCTGTGTCCGGGGGAAGGTCCCGGTCACAGAGCCGCTTCCCCCCCCCCCCCCCCCCCCCCGGTCACAGAGCCGCTTCACCCCCCCCCCCCCCCCCCCCCCCGGTCACAGACTCTCCCCCCCCCCCCCCCCCCCCCCCCCCCCCCCGGTCACAGAACCGCGTCACCTCTGGCGAGAAGGAATGGGCGATGTTTTCGGTCGAGACCCTTCGTCAGACTGATGTCAGGGGAGGGAGCGCGACTAAGATACAATGTAGTTGGAGACAGTAAGACGAGTGGGAGAACTAGGATGGGGTGGGGGTGGAGAGAGAATGCAAGAGCTATCTGAAGTTAGAGAAGCCAGTGTTCATACCGCTGGGGTGTAAACTACACAAGCGAAATATGAGGTCAGATTGAGAATTTCGCATTTCGTTGTCTCTGTACTGTACACTGACAATGACAATTAAAGTTGAATCTGAATCAGAATGGGAGGGGGAGTTGAAGTGCTGAGCAACTGGGAGATTAGGTAGGTTAAGGTGGACTGAGCGGAGGTGTTCAGCGAAACGATCACCGAGCCTGTGTTTGGTCTCACCGATGTACAGGATTTGGCACCTGGATCAACGGATGCAGTAGATAAGGTTGGAGGAGGTGCAAGTGAACCCCTGCCTCACCTGAAAAACATTGGGGGTTCTTGGACAGTCGAGGTGGGAGGTAAAGGGACAGGTGTTCCATCTCCTGTGTTGCAGGGGAAAATACCTAGTGAGGGGGTGGTTTGGGTGGGATGGGACAAGTTGACCTGGGTGTTGTGGAGGGAACGGTCTCTGAGGAAAGCAGAAAGCTTTGGAGATGGGAAGATGTGACCTGTCCTTTGATCCCATTGGAGGTAGCGAAAGGTTGGAGGATTATATGCTGTATGCGATGGCTGATGGCGTGGAAGGTGAGGACAAGGGGGACTCTGTCCTCGTTGCGAATGGGGGGAGGGGGTGCAAGAGCGGAGCTGTGGGATATCAAGGAGACCCTCGTGAGAGCCTCATCTATAATGGAAGAGGGGAACCCCCGTTTCCTAATGAATGAGGACATCTCCGATGCCCTAGTATGGAAAACCTCATCCTGGGTGTAGATGCGGCGTAGACTGAGGAATTGGGAGGAGGGGATAGAGTCTTTATAAGAAGCATGGTGGGAAGAAGTGTAGTCAAGGTAGCTATGGGAGTTCTGTGGAGAACATGGATGGGAGACGTGTCAGGAAACTCCGTCAGTCTGATTGTTGAGGGGAGAAAGCAGGAAAAGAGGTGGGAGAGGCATCAAGCCTGGCGAATGATAGGTGGATACAGATGGGGAGATGTTGTATGATAAATAGTGGAGTTGAAAAGGAGCCAAAAGGGTGTCACAAAAGGAGAGAAGAGGAGTGAAATGCAAATGCGGAGGGATATGGGTGGAAGGGGAAGGTTATCATATATCCCAAAATGGAACTATGTGTAAATGGAAAATAAAGAAGGGTCTCGAGCCAAAACATCTCCAATTTGTTCTATCCAGAGATGCTGCCTGGCCTGCTGAGTTAGTCCAGCTTTTTATGTCAATCTTTGGTTTAAACCATCAGCTGCAGTTCTTTCTCTCTCACACAGAAGGGTCTACACAGAATATAAAGAAGGGTCTCCCTTTGGCTCGAGACCCTTCTTTATATTCCATTGACACATAGTGCCCTCCCTAATGTTTGGGACAAAGACCCATCATTTATTTATTTGCCTCTATACTGCACAATTTGAGATTTGTAATAAAAGAAAATCACATGTGGTTAAAGTGCGCATTGTCAGATTTTAATATAGGCCATTTTTATACATTCTGATTTCACCGTGCAGAAATTGCAGTAGTGTTTATACATAGTCCCTCCCACTTTAGGGCACCATAATGTTTGGGACACAGCAATGTCATGTAAATGAAAGTAGTCATGTTCAGTACTTTGTTGCATATCCTTTGCATGCAATGACTGCTTGAAGTCTGCGATTCATGGACATCACCAGTTGCTGGGTGTCTTCTTTGGTGATGCTCTGCCAGGCCTGTATTGCAGCCATCTTTAGCTTATGCTTGTTTTGGGGGCTAGTCCCCTTCAGTATTCTCTTCAGCATATAAAATACATGCTCAATTTGGTTCAGATTGGGTGATTGACTTGGCCACTCAAGAATTTACCATTTTTTAGCTTTGAAAAACTCCTTTGTTACTTTAGCAGTATGTTTGGGATCACTGTCTTGCTGTAGAATGAACCGCCGGCCAATGAGTTTTGAGGCATTTGTTTGAACTTGAGCAGATAGGATGTGTCTATACATTTCAGAATTCATTATGCTACTACCATCAGCAGTTATATCATCAATGACTCAGACCATAATAACTGAGCCAATGCCTTCAGCAGCTATACATGCCCAGGCCATAACACCCCCACCACCGTGTTTCACAGATGACGTGGTATGCTTTGGATCTTGGGCTGTACTTTCTGTCCTCCATTTTTGCTCCTGCCTTCACTCTGGTATAAGCTAATCCACAAGACCTTTTTCCAGAACTGTGGTTGCTCTTTTAAGTACTTTGTGGCAAACTGTAACCTGGCCATCCTATTTTTGCAGCTAACCAGTGGTTTGCATCTTGCAGTGTAGCCTTTGTATTTCTGTTCATGAAGTCTTCTGCGGACAGTGGTTATTGACAAATCCACACCTGACTCCTGAAGAGTGTTTCTGATCTGTCGGACAGGTGTTTGGGGATTTTTCTTTATTATAGAGAGAATTATTCTGTGATCAGCTGTGGAGGTCTTCCTTGGCCTGCCAGTCCCTTTGCAATTAGTAAGCTCACCAGTGCTCTCTTTCTTCTTAATGATGTTCCAAACAGTTGATTTTGGTAAGCCTAAGGTTTGGCTGATGTCTCTAACAGTTTTATTCTTGCTTCTCAGACTCACAATGGCTTCTTTGACTTTTATTGGCACAACTTTGGTTCTCATGTTGATAAACAGCAATAAAGGTTTCCAAAGGTGATGGAAAGAATAGGTGCTGAGAGCTCTCTTATACCTGCATTAAGGAGGCATTTAAACACACCTGAGCAATTACAAACACCTGTGAAGCCATGTGTCCCAAACGTGATGGTGTCCTGAAATGAGTGGACTATGTCTAAACACTGCTGTAATTTCTACATGGTGAAACCAAAATGTATAAAAATACCCTTTAATAAAATCTGACAATGTGCACTTTAACCGCATGTGATTTAAAAAAAATTACAAATCTCAAGTTGTGGAGTACAGAGGCAAATAAATAAATGATGGGTCTTTGTCCCAAACATTATGGGCACTGTATATATATATATATATATATATATATATATATATATATACATATACACACACACACACACACACACACACACACACACACACTAACACAAAAGATAATAGTACTAAGACAAAAACAATGGCAAGTCTGTGTTGTTCGCTTATTTAGAGGTGTGGAGTTATTTGGCAGTTGTAATATTTGATAGGCTGATGGTCATTCCACTGAGTTGCTACAGCATTCTGTGTATATCTAACCACCACTAAAACAGGCGTGGAAGGTTACAGATCCAATGCATTGCAAATGGGATTAGTTTAGATGGGTACTAGGATCAGCGTGGATGTAGTGGGCTGAAGTTCCTACACCTATTATGTGACTCTGTCCTGAAATCAAGCTTGTCTCTCCTTCCACCTTTCTTGCCGGGCTTTGTCTCGCCCCCACCTCTCTTCCAGCTTTCTCCCTCCCACCACATTCAGTCTGGAAAAAGTATAACACCGTCTTTAAATTTGCCAACCACTCTACTGTTGGGAGGTGGATTATAGGTAACAATGAGTTGAGGGAAACCTGTCGTCTGACTGGTGCCAGAACAACAACCTTCCTCACGAAGTCCACACTTGGGTCTCACTTCTTCCAATCCCCATTCTCCCTTTAACTCAAACTTCCATAACCTTATCCTCCACAAAATCCACTCTGGTGCCGCCAATCATTCTCCTGCTCACTCTCGTCAAACTTAGACCCCTGTCCGCACAAGGCTTCTCTTTAGTTGGTGATAGGACGGATCAGTTGCCTGCTAACAGCTGGCAAGAAACTGTCTCTGAATCTGGAGGTGTGTGTTTTCACATTTCTGTACCTATTGCCTGATGGGAGAGGGGAGAAGAGGGAGTGGCCAGTGTGAGACTGGTCCTTGATTATGCTGGTGGCCTTGCCGAGGCAGCATGAAGTGTTGATGGCGTCAATGGAAGGGAGGTTGGTTTGTGTGATGGTCTAGGCTGCATCCACGATTCTCTGTAAATTCTTGTGATCTTGGATGGAGCTGTTCCCCAACCAGGCTGTGATACATCCCGATAATATGCTTTTTATGGCGCTTTTCACTGTATCTCAGCACACATGACAATATCAAACCTAAAACTAAATCTTGAACCACGGCCGTCTAGTTTTAGACTTCCCTGCTGTGAGAGAGAGAGCGAGAGATCCCGGCTATATGCACCACTCCCGTTTCTTCACGTTTTCCCCTCAGCTGCAATGATCAGCCTCTGTTTTCTTGGTGTAACTAAGACTTCTCTCTTTTTACAAGCAGGATTTTCCGATTCTGTGTCAAACATGCCTCGGGGAGAATCCGTACATTCGCATGGTGAGTTTTTTCATTCTCTCGTCGGTGTGAAGGTTCGGGGAGAGGTGTTGCGTTGTGTGGCTGAAACGGACAAATCCATTATCATGACATCTTGATCTCTTCTGTGAACTAAACACAAAGTGCTGGAGGAGTCCCACGGGTCAGGCAGCATCTGCGGAGGGAATGGACAGAGGACGTTTTCGGTCGGGACCCTTCGGTCCAGGTTCCTCCAACATTCAACACTTTATCAAGTGCAGTCATCTCCATTCCTGAGTCCCCCATTTTGATTCATCCCCCCTCTCCCCATCTTATGTGACTCCCTTTTGTCTCCTTTTTACCTCCAGCCGTTGTCACTTATTCCACTCATTGCCAATGACCCTCACCTTTATCCATCCTATTACTCACCAGGCTTTGTTCCAGCACCACCACATTCTTACTTAGTTGGATAATGGTAAAACAATCATTAATTTCATACACGGTGGTGAGGCCACACTTGAAGTTTGCACGTTCTCTCTGTGACTGCTTAGGTTTCCTCCAGGTACTCTGGTTTTGTCCCATAACCCAAAGATGTGCGAGTTTGTAGGATAATTGTCCCCCTGTAAATTGCCCCTGGTGTGTAGGGAGTGGTTGGGAAAGTGAGATGACATAGAACTAGTGTGAACGAGTAATGGATCGTCAGCGCGGTGTCTCTAAGCTAAACGTAACTATTGTTTTTATTTGTGATTTCAGACAAAAGAGAAATACGGGAAAGAGTGCAAGGTGCGTATGTCTCTAGTTAAATGCACGGTTCTCTCTCCCTCTCCTCTTCACCCTGGATTAGAGTCATACAGCGCGGAAACAGGCCCTTCAGCCAACTTGCCCACACCGACCAACTTGCCCCATCTACACTAATCTCATCTGCCTGTGTTTGGCCCATATCCCCCTAGACCTGTACTATCCATGTACCTGTAAATGTTTCTTAAAAATTGCGACATTACCTGCCTCAACTACTTCCTCCGGCTGCTCGTTCCATACACCCACCACCCTTTGTGTAAAAAAGTTACCACTCAGATTCCTATTAAATTCCTTTCTCTCACCTTAAACTTATGTCTTCTGGTTCTCGATTCCCCTACTCTGGGCAAGACTCTGCATTTACCCTTTATTCCTTTAGTCTATTCCTCTTATTATTTTTATTTTGACCGGATTGTGCACAAATTCTCATACCAGGACACAAGCATGTTGTTGTATTCACAAGGAACAGCAGATGCTGGTGTACATAAATAGACACAAATAGTAACACAGCGGCTCTGGAGATCCTGGATAGGTTTCGGGTCGGGACCCCCCTTCAGACTGATCGTAATAAGTGGGAAAGCTGGAAGAGGGAGGAGGGGCCGGGCAAAGCCAGACAAGTTCTTGCTAGATACAGTTGAGGGGGTGAGGTGAAGAATGGTCCCAACCCGAAACCTATCCAGGTTCTCCAGAGTTATTGTATGACCTTCTAACTGTCCATCCCATCACCTATCCATGTTCTCCGGAGATGCTTCCTTACCTGCTGAGTTACTTCAGCACTTTGTGGGTTTTTTTAGTAAGCTAGCATCTGCTGTTCCTAGGGACTCCCGAGTGATAGGTGGGTGCAGGTGAGGAGGATTAGATTGGCAGATGGGTGAACAAATGCCAGAAAAATTAAGAAAGCAAAAGGCGGTGAGGTGCTGCCTGACCCGCTGGCTTACTCCAGCACTTTGTATCTGCAGTTGGTTGTTTCGCCCTTCTCTTCACTCCTCCCTCCCTCCCTCCCTCCCTCCATCCTCTTCATTCCTATTTCCCTCCCCCCATCACTCTTCCCTTCATCCCATTCACTCCTCACTCCCTCCCCATTCACTCTTCCCTCCACTCTCCTCTCCAGATCTGCTCCAGGCCCTTCACGGTGTTCCGCTGGTGCCCGGGAGCGCGGATGCGTTTCAAGAAGACGGAGGTGTGCCAGACCTGCAGCAAGCTGAAGAACGTGTGTCAGACGTGCCTGCTGGACCTGGAGTATGGTGGGTGGCAGGGAGACGGGGGGGGGGGGGGGCAAGTGAAGCCGATGCATTTGAATAGTAGCCTCTAGCTGTGAGCACCCAGGGACAGGGAAAACAACGGGTGAGTGGTTTGCCTGTCGACTTGTCATGAGGGTCGCTGGGGTCATGGGTCCTCAGGGGTCGTGGATCCTAAGTTTAGAAAAGTGACTTTTTGAACTGCTCCGAGTTTTAAAACTGGCCACCGGTGCTCAAAGTTTGGCTTTTAGTTTAGTTCAGAGATACAATATGGAAGCAGGCTATGGACCCACCTCCAAACCTGCACGTCTTTGGAATGTGTGAGGAAAGCGGAGCACCCACAGAAAACCCACACGGTCACAGGGAGAACGTACAAACTCTACACACAGACAACTGCTGTCTTGCAGCGTCAGAGACCCAGGTTCCATCCTGACTAAGGGTGCTGTCAGTGTGGAGTTTGCACACGCGGTCAGCGTGGGGTTTCTCCAGGTGCTCTGGTTTCCTCCCACATCCAGGCTGATTAATTTTTCACACTAGTTTTGAGACATTTAGATGCAGGAAGGATGTGGATCATGTGCAGGCTGATAAGAGTGGCGCCATGTTCAGCATGAACCTTGTGGGCCGAAGGGCCTGTTCCTGTGCTGTACTATTCTACACTCTATGTAACAATTACTGGCCACACCAGTAGTCCCACATTCCAAACAATAAATTAAAAAATACATTCAATTCAGAATATTAATTGGTAAGTTGCTGAATACATGGCGTTGGAGTGTTGCGCTGAAGCTGGTTAAAGTTGATCTTCGCGACATAGTGAGAGGCACTTATCAACTAGCACATTCGGTTTATATGGGTGGCACAGTGATGCAGCGGTAGAGCTAAAGACCCGGGTTTGATCCTGAGCACAGGTGATGTTTGTAAGGAGTTTGCCCATTCTCCCTGTGATTACATGAGTTTACTCCGGGTGCTCCGGTTTTCCTCCTACATCCCAAAGATGTACAGGTTTGTAAATTGTAAATTATTCCTATTATATATGATAGTGTTAATTTACGGGGTGATCGCTGGTTGGTGCAGACTGCGTTGTAACTCAAAAGTCTAAAGTCGTGTCTGATCTCCACCCTGACAGGTTTGCCTATCCAGGTGCGCGATGCAGGAATCTCCCTCAAGGATGAGATGCCCAAATCTGATGTCAATAAGGAGTATTACACGCAGAACATGGAGAGAGAGGTAACTATCTTCATCCCCTTAGGTTTAAGTGTATTATTGTCACGTGTAAAACTTTGTTTCACATGCTATCGAAACAGATACAAATACAATCAAGTCAAATTCAAGTACAATAGGTAGCGCAAAGGAGAAGATACAGAGTGCAAAATATGGTTCTCATCTTTGTAACGCACCAGTTGCTGAGACAAAGTCCAATGACTGCAAAGGGGCTGAGGTGAATCAGACAGTACCTTAAGTCTGGGCTGTGTGATGGATTGGGCTACATCCAGAACTCCCTGCAATTTCTAGCGGTTGTCTGGTGTTGCTGATTGACAAATGTTATCGCAAACTTGTGCCGTGTATAATTGAAATAAGAACGCACTGCTTTCCTTCATTGTTATTGAGGTTGCATTTTGGGACGGCTATGGGGTAGAGTTGTGGGTTGAATTTTAGTTTGGACCTTAGTTTACATTTGAGTTTGTGTTTCGTCTTTGAGGTTTGGTTGGTATTAGGGTTGGGTTTTGGAGTTTAGGGTTTGGGGTTTAAGGATTAGGGTTGGATTTTAGGGGTTGGGGCTTTGGGTTGGGGTTTAGGGTTGGAGTGTAGGGGTTGGGGTTTTTTACTGGGGTTTTGTTTTGGGGGGTTTTGTGTTGAGGATTTGGGTAGGAGTTGAGTTTTGGGTTTGAGTTGATTGTGGGGCTGATGCTCTGCTGTCTCTGCAGATCCAGAACTCGGACGGGACGAGGCCGGTGGGAGCGCTGGGCAAGGCCACCAGCTCCAGTGACATGTTGCTGAAACTGGCCCGGACCACCCCTTACTACAAACGCAACCGACCCCACATCTGCTCGTTCTGGGTCAAGGGGGAGTGCAAGCGCGGCGAGGAGTGTCCATACAGGTACGGCAGGCGGGTGGAAGGTGGGGCTGAATCGTGGAGTCATTCAACCAGGATGCCCCATCTACACTAGTCCCACCTGCCTGTGTTTGGCCCATGTCCCTCTAAACCTTTCCTATACATATTCCAGTCCAAATGCCTTTTGAATGTTGTTCTAGTACCTGCCCCAACTACCACCGCCAGCAACTCATTCCATGTACCCATCACCCTCTGTTTGGCAACAAGTTGCCCCTCAGGTTCCTATTAAATATTTCCCCTCTCACCTTAAAACAATGCCCTCTGGTTCTTGATTTGCTTTACCCAAAGACTCTGCATTCACCCTCTCTGTTCCCCACCCTCCATTTCTTTCCCTCCCCTGTGCCCCACCTGGACATGAGTCTATTACTACCCTCCCCTCTATCTACATTCCTTCCTTTAGCCTGGCAATTTGCAGCAATTCAATCCTTTTGTCTCATACCTTCTGTCTTTTCATCCCTGGCCTTTGTCCAGCCATCCGCCTGGCAAAAACACCTTCCACCTGTATCCACCTATCACTCGCCAGACTCTCTGCTTTCCCACCTCTCTTACAGCTCTCTGTTTTCTACATTGAGTATAGACGGAGGGAAGTCATGTTGCCGTTATGTAAGACGTCGGTGAGGCCACATTTACAGTTTAGTGTTCAGTTCTGGCCACCATGTTAGAGGAAAGATGTCATCAATTTGGAAAGGGTTCAGGGAAGATTTATGAGGATGTTGCCAGAACGTGAGGGTTTGAGCTACAGGGAGTGGTTGTGAAGGCTGGGACTCTTATTCCTTGGAGCGCAGGAGGATGAGGGGGTATGCTATAGAGGTGAACAAAATCATGAGAGGAATAGATCGGGTAGACACAGAGTCTCTTCCCCAGAGTAGGGGAATCATGAACCAGAGGACGTAGGTTTAAGGTGAGGAGGGAGAGATTTAATAGGAATCTGAGGGGTAACTTTTCCACACTGTGGTAGATTATGGAACATGCTGCTGGAGGAGGTAGTTGAGGCAGGGACAACATGTAAGAAACATTTAGGCAGGGACATGGAGAGGCAGGTTTAGAGGGACATGGGCCAAATGCAGGCAGGTGGGACTAGTGCAGATGGGGTATGTTGATTGGTATGGTTCGGTTGGGCTGAAGGGCTTGTTTCCATGCTGTATGACATTGTAAAGCCCTCGCCTTGCTGTGTGTTGCGTGCAGGCACGAGAAGCCGACGGACCCTGACGACCCTCTGGCTGACCAGAACATCAAGGACCGCTACTACGGCATCAACGACCCGGTAGCGGACAAGCTGCTGAAGCGAGCGGCCACCATGCCCAGACTCGACCCCCCCGAGGACAAAACCATCACCACCCTGTACGTGGGGGGGCTCGGCGAGCAGATCTCCGAGACCGAGCTGAGGTGAGAATGTGGGCCGCAGGCAGGGCCTGCAGGGGATCACTGCAGTCAGCTTGATGGAAACTTTGCTAAAAAGGCATTTGTAGTCAATAGAATCAACACAGCCTGCAATGCCAAAGACTAGAGGGCACAGGGTTACAGTGAGTGGGGCAAACATTTAAAGGCGATGTGTGGGGCATATTGTTACACAGAGGGTGCGGGGTGCCTGGTACCCACTGCCATGGGGTGGTGGTGGAGGCAGATGCTCAATGGAAGTGAGGTTGGACGGCACGGTGGCGCAGCGGTAGAGTTGCTGCCTTACAGCGCCAGAGACCAGGGTTTGATCCTGACTCCGGGTGCTGTCTGTACGGAGTTTGCACGTTCTCCCTGTGACTGCGTGGGTTTTCTCCAGGGGCTCGGATTTTCCTCCCACATTCCAAAGACATACAGGTTTGTAGGTTAATTTGGCTTCGGTATGGATTGCAAATTGTCCCCAGTGCGCAGGATAGTGTTAGTGTGCGGGGCGATTGCTGGTCGGCGCAGACTCGGTGGGCAGATGGGCCTGTTTCCACCCTGTATCTCTAAAGAGTAAAGTCTAAAGCTGCTGTAGCCGTTCAGAGATACAGAACGGAAACATGCTCTACGGCCACTGAGTTTGCGACGACCAGCGATCACCCCGTACACAAGCCCTATTTACCAAAGCCAAATAATCTACAAACCCACTCTAAACGAAACTAAAGGAGGCGAGGTTGGTTTGCGTGATGGTCTGGGGCATAGATGAGTTGGCATCATGTTTGGCGTGGACACTGTGGGCCGTGTGGCCGGTTCCCGCCGCGGCGCTGCTGCACGTTGTGTGTGACGAGGCGGGTGTTTTTGTGTGTGGCAGGAACCACTTCTACCAGTTTGGGGAGATCCGCTCCATCACGGTGGTGCAGAGGCAGCAGTGCGCCTTCATCCAGTTCGCCATCAGGCAGTCGTCGGAGCTGGCCGCCGAAAAATCCTTCAACAAGCTCATCATCAACGGACGCCGACTCAATGTCAAGTGGGGCCGGTGAGTGGGGAACCTGGATAGTGGGGGGGGGGGGGGCCTGGATAGGGTGGATGTGGAGAGGATGTTTCTAATAGTGGGAGAGTCTAGGACCAGAGGGCGTAGCCTCAGAATAAAAGGACATACCTTTACAAAGTAGATGAGGAATTTTTGTAGCCAGATGGTGGTGAATCTGTGGAATTCATTGTCACAGACGGCTGTGGAGACCAACTGACTGGGTATTTTTAAAGCAGAGATTAACGGGATTAGTACGGGTGTCAGGGGTTACGGGGAGAAGACAGGAGAATGGCGTTGAGGGAAAGATAGATCAGCCATGATTTAATGGTGGAGTAGACTCAAAGGGGCGAATGGCCTGACCTCTTATGGCATGGTTATGAACAAATGGGTGGTTGATGGTGTGTGATTCCCAAATTAGATCCCAAGCGGCCAGAGGAAAGGACAAGGAGAAGGATCCGAACATTACAGAGTCCGGCATGAAGTTGGAGCCCGTTCCCGGGCTACCTGGAGGTGAGCCTCAGGAGGGTGCTTAACGAGACGGCCGCGGGTTTGTCTGTCTCGGGAGAAGGAGCGGGGTGGTGGGGGGGTTCTCTCTCTCTCCCATGCACGTCTAACTAACTCTCTCTCTCTCTCTCTCTCTCTCTCTCTCTCTCTCTCTCTCCCCCCCGCAGCGTTGCCGCCACCCCCGGTGTCGGTGGAGGAGGAAACGGCCACCAACTTCTTCAACCTGCCGCCCAGCGCCCCGCCCGCCGTGGTCAACATATCACTGCCCCCTCCCCCGGGACTGGCACCCCCCCGCCACCACCAGGTACTGACCCGTCACCCCCACCCCCACCCTCCGCACAGACGCCTCCGCACAGCTCTCCCCATCCTGGGCACAGGGAATCCCTGGAGAGGGGGGGCGTGAGGTGGTGTAAAACTACAGGGGGGATGCCAATGTCAATGGGCAAAGGATCCTCACTTAAACCTTGTGTATACTTGGATTAGTTTAGTTTACTCTAGTTTAGGTTAGTACACTGGTTTATTAAAACCTACTCTACTTTATTTTAGTTTATTCTAGTTTAGTTTAGTCTATTGTCACATGTACCAAGGTACAGTGAAAAGATTTTTGTCGCGTGCTATCCAGTCAGCGGAAAGACTATAGATGATTACAATCAAGCCAACCACAGTGTACAGATACAACGGTCTCCAATGAGGTAGATGGGAGATCAGGACCGCTCTCTAATTGGTGATAGCATGGTTCAGTTGCCTGATAACAGCTGGGAAGAAACTGTCCCTGAATCTGGAGGTGTGCGTTTTCACACTTCTGTACCTCTTTCCTGATGGGAGAGGGGAGAAGAGGGAATGACCGGGGTGAGGCTGGTCCTTGATTATGCTGCTGGCCTTGCTGAGGCAGCGTGAAGTGTAGATGGAGTCAGTGGAAGGGAGGTTGGTTTGTTGAACACGGTTTCTGCTGTCACTAACTCTCTCTCTCTCTCTCTGTCCGGCAGGTTTTGGACACGCCCTGTTCCACGGCATGCCTCCACCGCCACCGCCCTTCCTCCGGGCTCCGGGTCCCATCCACTATCCCTCGCAGGACCCCCAGCGGATGGGCGCCCACACGAACAAAGCCAACAGCGCCTAACTCCAGCCTGTCCTTCCTCTCCCCTCCCTCCACCCTCCCCTCCCCTCCCTCCCTCCAGCCCCCCTCATGTCCCTGCCAGCCCCTGGTGCCGAGTGGCAGTGACAAACCAGAGATTCCCACGGCCGACGAGAGGCGCGTTTGCAAAGCCCCCGACCATTCCAGCTGTGCTCGTTTTTTGTACGTTAAGGAAATTAGTGAGTCTAGTTTTTATTTCTCTGGTCCTATCTTAAGAAGGTGTAAATGTCGGTTCTCAAGAGCTGTTGGTGAAGACAGGAGCTGGGCTGCGTCGGACCTGTGCTTGGTTTCTGGATTAATATCTCCCAGAGAAAGACCCTGCCCCAGACTCCACTTGGGAAGATGTCCCCCTGCCTCTTGGGGATGAGCCCCCTGCTTATCTGAACCTGTCCCCTCTTTGCCCCCCATTTCCCCAAAGATCACGGTAGATGGTGAGACACAGGCCGCCATCAACGTCACTTCCAAGTCTCAGCTGCTGGGAAACTCTGTGGGAGATTTTGATCGTCTGAGCTGTGGGACGCTGATAAGGGTCAGGCTCGTAGCTGTTTGTGGATGCCCCAGAGGGAGCTGAGTGAGCAGATGGGCAGAGTAAGCGAATGAAAGAACAATTAACACACACCTATCATTGGCGACTTCAGCTGTACAACAGTAATAGGTTCTTAACCGTTGCCTGGGTGTGGTCAGCATGTTTTTGGGGGGGGGGGGGGGTGTTTAGTGCCTGCTTTTGTCCTCTGCTTCATTCTATCCCGTGCCCGTGGAGGTGAGCTTCTGATCCAGTGAGCGGGAGAGGCCAGGGTTGCAATTATGGTGCTGTGTTTTACATTGGAAATGCCAAAGACCAGTGTGTATTGAATCAAAACATCTATTAATTCCCCTCACTGCAGCTCTCTCAATAGAACGGATGGCGCAGCGGGTAGAGCCGCTGCCTCACAGTGCCAGAGTCCAGGGTTTGATCCTGACCTCGGGTGCTGTCTGTCTGTGTGGAGTTTGCCATTCTCCCTGTGACCGCATGGGTTTCCTCCAGGTGCTAAGGTTTCCTTCCACGTCTCCAAAGACATACAGATTTAGTAGGATAATTGGCCGTCTGTACAGTTTTTTGTTTTAGAGATACAACGTGGAAATAGGCCCTTCAGCCCACCAAGTCCACGCCGTCCAACAATGACCCATACATTAGTTCTGTCCTACAGACCAGGGACAATTTTTCAGAAGCCAATTGACCTACAAACCTGCACGTCTTTGGC